>NW_027442864.1:0-73647 GCF_048569485.1 Anomaloglossus baeobatrachus
GACCATGTAAAGCTCACCCCCAGCCGAAGTGGGTACACCTACGCTCTGACCATCGTAGACCACTACTCGAGGTTCCTGGTGGTTGTCCCAGTTAAGGACTTAACCGGCCGCACCGCTGCTAAGGCTTTCCAGGCTTATTTCTGTTGACCGCATTGGTACCCGGAGAGGGTGCTTACCGACCAGGGTCCGGCCTTTGAAGCAGAGGTATTCCAGGAATTCTGCCAGTTGTACGGCTGCAAGAAAATCCGGACCACGCCTTACCACGCCCAAACCAATGGCATTTGTGAAAAGATGAACCACTTGGTCCTGGGCCTCCTCAAGACGTTACCACTGGAAGAGCGGAACCTGTGGCTGGAGAATCTACCTGACCTGGTCGATATGTACAACAACATCCCTTCCAGCTCTACGAAATGCACTCCAGCATACCTGATGAGAGCTCGTCCCGGCCGGCTACCAGTGGATCTGGAAATGGGCTTGGAAGCTTCAGAAGCACTCCTGTCGACAGCTGAATGGGACACTCGGCGGAGGACACAGTACCGACAGGTCCAGGAGTATGTTGAAAAGAACTTGTGCCGGAGTCGGGGACAACAGGAGCAGTGCTTCAACAAGAAGGCGCCTGCCGGTTCCTTCCAACCTGGGGATGTAGTGCTGAAGCGGAAAAGAAGGGCCCACAAGCTGGATGATCAATGGGAAAAAACCCCGTATGTAGTCCAGCCCACAGGATGGGAGAATGGGAAGGCCTACCAGATCAGCCGTGACCAGGGGGGGACTTTGGCCACGGTTTCCCGAGACCACCTGAAGAAGTGCCCACCAGCATTGAGAGTAGCGGATGAGGCTCCAGTTCCCAGTCCAGTGGAGAAGGAAAAAGAGGTAATCCACACCATGATGGGTGATTTTCCAGCAGACTGGCCTACACAGAACGGTGCGGTGATCCTTCCAGTGATACTGTTCCCACAACCCGTGAATGAAGAAATGATGGAAACGGTTAACCGCGAGCCAGTGCCCAGGGATGTACCTGTACCCAGCTCCCCTACGCCTCCGCCTGCCCCACATGATAGCAGGGAGGAGGAACTGACTGTTCCCTCTGCCCCACTGCCTGTCACCACTGACACCGGATCCCGAAGGTCCACTCGCCCCAACCTAGGTAGACCCCCACTTAGGTACAGGGAAACTACTCTTTAAAAGGGGGGGGCTTTATGTGTTGAGTGTACCAGTTTGAAAGTTTTAAATGATAAGTAAAGATGATCAACCAAAGAAGTTTACCTGATTGAACCGTGATTAAACCGGCCGTTGCCGGCAACTGTTGTCCCCGTAGGGACTGTGCAACCATTGCGTAAGGAACTGCTTACGGACAAGCCCGAGAACTTGCAGGGCAACCACAAACTTAGTGCAATGTAAATAAAAATGTTTGTTGGCTTGACACCGTTACCGCCTCCGGAGAGGCTGATTTGGGAGGATGGGCCTGGAGGAAAGGGATGGCCTAGGCCCGCCACTACCGTAACCGGTGGCGATCCTCCGGGGGTTCAGGGGTCCCCTTGGACGTGGGCCCCCTGAAAGAGACAGAACCCGCTCGGGCAACTTGGTGCTGGACTGGGGTCAAGGGGTGCTGCCCGCTTCTTAGGGGCAGCATCAGGGCCAGGTTGTTTGGGTGGGAGAAGAGCGGAAGCTGTACCGTTGTAAAATGTTTATGATGCTTTTACATGTTTTACCGTTTTATTCTTTTTCAGTTGTGAAAATAAAACCGGTGATGGACGGGCAGCCCGCGGACGGTCTGCATTTTACTATAGGGGAATGTGGCGCCCTGGACAAGCCAGGTCGTCACAGGTACTACACCAACACGCTCTACACTCCGGCTAGGCACACCGAAGCTAAACACAAATCCTAGTTGCCTTCCTCCAGGGGCTGATGTCCACACCAGGGGGTGGGCCAGGCGGTTGATCCCACCCACCGAGGAGTTCACAGTCCTGGAGGCGGGAAAAGGAGTCAGATTAGAGATCAGTTTTGGAGTTAGAGAAGTGAAGAGGAGAGGAGACTGACCGTGTCCGTGTGTGTGGCCCGGGCACTCAGCAAGGTTGGCAGACGGTGGTGACCTTCTGCAGGAGAGGCTGATTGGAGTGAACCGTACGGACCGGGGATGGGCGGTGGCCCGCCGGTACCAGATCGGGGAGTGAAGAGAAGCCAGCACCATCCGGCAGGGCCTACGGACCCCGACCAGGCTAGGAGTCGCCGTAAAACCGGTCAAATCCGTTAGCGACAGGAACCTCCAGGGTTTCCCAGCAGTCAAGACCCGATTGAAGGCAACAGCTCACACCGTAGAGGGAAGCACAGTCACCGCCAAGGCTACAGTTCCCAGGGCCAGAGCCTGCGGGCAAAAGGGGCTCCCTCAGCATCCATCCAAGCTGGGGAGCGGGTTACCGGTGGGAAGCCCGCTAGATTTTGGGGGAATAAAAGGGGTCCACCACCACATCCCCACAGGTGCACACCCACCCATCAAAGAGAGCTATAAGCCAATACCACCTTCACATTGCCAGTGTACCAAGGACATGTTGAGCAACATGAAGGCGGCTGGGGTTATCCGTGACAGTTGTAGCCTTTGGGCAGCTCTGTTGATCCTGTTAAAAAAGAAGGACGGCACCACTCCCCGTATTGAGGAATCGCTAGCTGCATTGAGAACTGCAAATTATTTTTCTACCCTTGATCTCACTAGTCACTATTGGCAAGTGTCCGTTGCTGAGGCAGACCGGGAGAAGACCGCCTTCGCCACCCCTATGGGTCTCTGCGAGTTCAAAAGCATGCCCTTCGAGCTGTGCAATGCGCCAGGAACCTTCCAGAGGCTGATGGAATGCTGCTTGGGACAAGATTTTAGGGTGTATAAAAAGGGAGATTAGATCCCGTGATCCCAACGTATTGTTACACCTCTATAAATCACTTGTAAGGCTACATCTGGAATATGGGAACCAGTTTTGGGCTCCACATTTTAATAAGGACATTCAGAAGTTAGAGTCAGTTCAAAGGTGGGCAACTAGACTACTACAAGGAATGGAAGGCCTCCCATATGATGACAAGTTGAAAAAGTTATTAAGTGATTATTGGCTGCAATGGGGCTTTCTGGCTGGTGCCAGCCTCTCTTCTTAGCACACAGGAACCACAATCCCTACACCATGCTTCAATGGATTCTCTCATCCCAGCCCAGTAAAACTACATATTTTACACAGTCATAAGCAGCCAAAAGGGATCTATTCTATTCAATTGCAAATGATCTAGATAAGACTGAGAATAAGATACTGCACGGGACATAGCAGAGTTGGTCAAGTTGAGTGGAGATGAGTTTGCTATTTGGCACAGCTTTTTGCATCAATAAAGCAAGTAAAAGGTGTGAAAGATAAAAAAAAGGGTGAAAGTGTGAAAAGTGAATTGGCCAAATTGAGGTGCATATAAAGTTTTTGCTTTCTTTCAATTCACTAATGGGGCTCATTTGAATCAGGTGAATTGAGTTCTGCTTTTGGAAACTGGGTTAAGAAGGGGTGCACCGGTCCTGGAGGTACTGCAATACCAGGTCAATGCGTGCAGTGGACAGAGCAAGATTTTTTCCATCTCCTTGTTCTAAAAATCCATTTAATATATGGTCCCCAGAGAGGGGACGTATCAGATATTAAACTGATAAGAACAGATTTAATTTTTTTTTTTTTCTGTTTATCAGTAGGACTTCAAAATAACAAAGGTGATCGCCTCCCGTTGCCTGGGAACCGTCCAGGCACAAGAGGGCTATGTGTCACCAGAAGGCGCACACACTTCCTCAAGGCCGGCAGACGTGCAATCCCAGGCACCTTCCAGTACCGACCAAGGTAGCGTCCTCCGAAACTACACTTGATCTTAGCCAAAAGGCCGAGAAGCTATAACCCGAATTGGTTACGGCCTTGAGTGGCACCCTGGCCTATACCGGACACATCTTAGGGAGAGGGAGACAAACCCACGCCTACAGAAGACATTTTGTCACCCAAGCCAACCCTTGAAAAGGCTGTTTTGCAGAGCAAAAACAAGAAGAATGGTGCTTTTTGCAGCCGCCGCCCACTGCAATGAATCTGAATAACT
This sequence comes from Anomaloglossus baeobatrachus, assembly GCF_048569485.1. NCBI lineage: Eukaryota > Metazoa > Chordata > Amphibia > Anura > Aromobatidae > Anomaloglossus > Anomaloglossus baeobatrachus. The sequence continues at coordinate 4,093 of NW_027442864.1, forward strand.
CCTCCTTTTGGACACAAGCACCTCCCCTCCCCCTTGCAGTCTTTCCAATTCATGATACAAAAAGACGGACGGACAGGACAGGACAGGACAGGCTGCCTGACTTTCCGTCACTGCCACCCTTTGCCATCCTTGCCCGTAGAAAGCCCTTTCATCATCCCCAAACCCTAATCTTTTCCCTTCCCTTCCCAGATGCGTCTCACTCCCTTTCATTAGGAAGTGAGCGCAGCCTTTTCTCCGTTCTGCACATGCGCGACGTTAAACACAAATGCGCAGGCGTGCGTTCCATTACCCTCACTGCATTCCACTCCCATACAGGAAGTGGGCGCAGCTATTACTACGGTCGCACATAAAAGAACCCACGGCCACCACTGCACATAGCTGACTCCACCACAGGACACCCACTTCTACACCAACACAGGTAAGACAGGATCGGCACCTCTATGCTCCTGTTACAATCAGGCTCAGTCACCATGTGATAACGCTCTCAACTCTTTAGTTGCAGGCTCCCCTTGCTTCACCTCCACTGGCTGTGCTGCCATTTCCTCTCCCACCTGGAAGGTATACTTTATTCCACTATTTTCCTGTTTCTCTCTTCCCCCTTTTCCCATAACCTACTTTTATCTGCATTTGTGGGGTATCTATATGCTATTTACATCATAGTTTTATTCATTAATATGGAAGGGAAGAGTGCCCATGAGAGTGTTGAACTGCGGAGAGCAAGAGATTAAGCTGCTCCGATTTGCCACCATTGATAAGCTGTTCTCAGTAGATACACATGCTATCCAAACAGCAGCATCCACCATTGCTTCAGCCCACCCATTCAGTGACAGCTCACCAAGTCAGCCAGAGGAGTGGTGTAAGGAATTACACGTAGGCACTGACTCCACACCTTCACATCACAAGAAGGGGGTCTACAGGCTAGTGCAAGAATACGAGCAAGTCTTCAGCAAACATCCGCTAGACTTTTGAAGAATAAAAGGGGTCAAACACTACATCCCCACAAGTGCACACCCACCCATCAAAGAGAGATATAAGCCAAAACTACCTGCACATTACCAGTGTACCAAGGACATGTTGAGCAACATGAAGGAGGCTGGGGTTATCCGTGACAGTTGTAGCCTCTGGGCAGCTCCGTTGGTCCTGTTAAAGAAGAAGGACAGCACCACTCCCCTGTATTGAGGAATAGCTAGCTGCATTGAGAACTGCAAATTATTTTTCTACCCTTGATCTCACTAGTCGCTATTGGCAAGTGTCCGTTGCTGAGGCAGACCGGGAGAAGACCGCCTTTGCCACCCCGATGGGTCTCTGCGAGTTCAAAAGCATGCCCTTCGAGCTGTGCAATTTGCCAGGAACCTTCCAGAGGCTGATGGAATGCTGCTTGGGACACCGAAACTTTGAAACGGTACTGCTATACCTTTATGATGTTATTGTTTATTCTAAAGCAAACAAGATTTTAGGGTGTATAAAAAGGGAGATTAGATCCGGTGATCCCAACGTATTGTTACCCCTCTATAAATCACTTGTAAGGCCACATCTGGAATATGGGGTAAAGTCCTGAGCAGGTTGATAACCATTGGTTTGAGCATGGTAGGGTGTAGTGCGCATCTTCCTGCATCGGTAAAAGCTGCAGAAGTCCTTGAAGATTTCCGCTTCAAAGGCTGTGCCTTGATCTGTGAGGACTCTCTCTGAGTAGCCATGAGGTCTGCATAAGTGTGCTTGGAAGACCTTCGCTGCAGTATGGGCCATTAGATCTTTGACTTGTACCACAACCATAAATCTCGAGTAGTTGTCTACCATCGTAAGTGCATACGTGAGCTCGCCTCGATATTCTGCAACAAAACTCCCTTTTTCGATTTCAGTTTCAGCAAACACTCCTCTTCCTGTAGAAAATATTTATCATTACCTAAGACAGTCATTCTAATGCATGACAATATTAAGGCAATTTAGTTAAAACTTGTTTTAACTCACCTTTAAGGGGATTGATGTATTTCATGGTCAATCCAGGTTTGTCAGTGATGGCACTGACATAATGTATGGCGTCTTTTTCGGGCGTTATCCTTTGCCTTTTCATTGTGAAAATCCAGTTGCCTATATCAAAGCAAATTCTACTACTTGTAAAGTATGCAGAAAATGAAATGTAGAACATATAACATCAACTGCTTAGGAACGCATCATAGGTTAGTACTTAAAAGGATATTGTCATGTTCTAGTCATAATGCAAGCTGGACATTTTTCATGTTACCCTGTAATCGCCGGCCTGTTCTAATGCTCACAAGCCAAGATATAGGCTCAGCTGCTAAGGCTTCCCTCTGCCTTCTGAATGAAACTTGAATATGTCTGGGTCACTGTGTATATAGCAGGTGCTCAGAAAAAATAAGAGTCAATTCAATAGAAATAGCTCTGGCACACTATAGTGATCAATAACGTAAGAAAAGAACTCTTGGAATGCTGAAAATTCTTTATTTGTGCAAAAGGATAATTCATCCAACGTTTCGACCTTGTTTTTAGGTCTTTATCAAGGATAAAGTTATCTAAGATCATAAAGGGTTACAAAACCATATAAACACGTAATTAGTACATAGTACAACATAACAGTACAATATATTGCTACTTGAGAGTACAATGGGTCAAATGACCATGATGCACATACAAAAAAATTTTCCAAAGCCATAGTGAAAACATTTGTACTGAGGAAAGAAAATTTCCACATGACCTATCTGGAGAAACATTCTGGATCAAACAACCAAAAATAGTCAAGCAGGTAAATACACACCTATATGGATAACAGGATGATATGTGTTCAATTGTATAGCGTCATTGCCATTAAGGTACAAATGGAAAACTTGCAATCCTATATAGTGAAGGAAATGAACACATATCATATCAAAGAACACAGGAACATGGGTGTGAGAAAAACCTCAATGTTTATACTTTGTTCTTTATAATGGTGTGAACATGTATATGTCTCAGTACCTTATGCACTTGAGAATTCTAGTGAGTAGATCATGAAAGCCTATTTCAGAACTGGAATCGGTAAATAATTGTAGGTGGAATCTAAATGAAAAGATGGTACAAGTGTTATCATGACTAGAGATGAGCGAACCGGTCGCGGTTCGGCTCGAGGTTGGTTCGCCGAACGGACCTCCCGTTCGAGTTCGGTTCGTCGAACGTTCGACGAACCGAACTCGAGCCAATAGGAAACAATGGCAGGCAATCACAAACACAGAAAAACACCTAGAAAACACCCTCAAAGGTGTCCTAAAGGTGACAAACAACTCAAACACATTGGAAAGTGACAAGGACATATACTCATGCGAAAACAAAACAGCTGGACAAGGAAAAAGAGGAGGACACACAGATATATGAGTATATGCAAGGAAACATCGATTCCATTAATGTGCAACTTGAGCCCTGCTCATTCTTGGCTTCCAATCTTGATAAATTGCCTGAGCTCGCCACGTACGTCTTGGGGATCTTGTCGTGTCCTGCAGCCAGCGTTCTCTCGGAACCTGTCTTCAGTGCTGCTGTGGGTCTGCTGGCAGATAAGCACACGTGTCTGTCCACTGACAATGTGGACATGGCTCTCAGAGGACTTTTCTTCCCCTGGGTCAGCCAGGGGACGGGAAAGGCACGCGTATTTTTGAGAGTGCTTCATGCAAAGCATCTTTTTCTTTTTCAAAAGGGAGCTCAACCGATGCCAGTCAAGTGGGGTGTGTGTGGCCCAGTGAGTGGAAACGAGGGAGACTGTGGTTGGAGTCCCCTCGCTGTGTCTCTAAAAGAACCAAGATGAACAAGTCATGGCTCTCAGAGGACTTTTCTTCCCCTGGGTCAGCCAGGGGACGGGAAAGGCACGCGTATTTTTGAGAGTGCTTCATGCAAAGCATCTTTTTCTTTTTCAAAAGGGAGCTCAACCGATGCCAGTCAAGTGGGGTGTGTGTGGCCCAGTGAGTGGAAACGAGGGAGACTGTGGTTGGAGTCCCCTCGCTGTGTCTCTAAAAGAACCAAGATGAACAAGTCATGGCTCTCAGAGGACTTTTCTTCCCCTGGGTCAGCCAGGGGACGGGAAAGGCACGCGTATTTTTGAGAGTGCTTCATGCAAAGCATCTTTTTCTTTTTCAAAAGGGAGCTCAACCGATGCCAGTCAAGTGGGGTGTGTGTGGCCCAGTGAGTGGAAACGAGGGAGACTGTGGTTGGAGTCCCCTCGCTGTGTCTCTAAAAGAACCAAGATGAACAAGTCATGGCTCTCAGAGGACTTTTCTTCCCCTGGGTCAGCCAGGGGACGGGAAAGGCACGCGTATTTTTGAGAGTGCTTCATGCAAAGCATCTTTTTCTTTTTCAAAAGGGAGCTCAACCGATGCCAGTCAAGTGGGGTGTGTGTGGCCCAGTGAGTGGCAACGAGGGAGACTGTGGTTGGAGTCCCCTCGCTGTGTCTCTAAAAGAACCAAGATGAACAAGTCATGGCTCTCAGAGGACTTTTCTTCCCCTGGGTCAGCCAGGGGACGGGAAAGGCACGCGTATTTTTGAGAGTGCTTCATGCAAAGCATCTTTTTCTTTTTCAAAAGGGAGCTCAACCGATGCCAGTCAAGTGGGGTGTGTGTGGCCCAGTGAGTGGAAACGAGGGAGACTGTGGTTGGAGTCCCCTCGCTGTGTCTCTAAAAGAACCAAGATGAACAAGTCATGGCTCTCAGAGGACTTTTCTTCCCCTGGGTCAGCCAGGGGACGGGAAAGGCACGCGTATTTTTGAGAGTGCTTCATGCAAAGCATCTTTTTCTTTTTCAAAAGGGAGCTCAACCGATGCCAGTCAAGTGGGGTGTGTGTGGCCCAGTGAGTGGCAACGAGGGAGACTGTGGTTGAAGTCCCCTCGCTGTGTCTCTAAAAGAACCAAGATGAACAAGTCATGGCTCTCAGAGGACTTTTCTTCCCCTGGGTCAGCCAGGGGACGGGAAAGGCACGCGTATTTTTGAGAGTGCTTCATGCAAAGCATCTTTTTCTTTTTCAAAAGGGAGCTCAACCGATGCCAGTCAAGTGGGGTGTGTGTGGCCCAGTGAGTGGCAACGAGGGAGACTGTGGTTGGAGTCCCCTCGCTGTGTCTCTAAAAGAACCAAGATGAACAAGTCATGGCTCTCAGAGGACTTTTCTTCCCCTGGGTCAGCCAGGGGACGGGAAAGGCACGCGTATTTTTGAGAGTGCTTCATGCAAAGCATCTTTTTCTTTTTCAAAAGGGAGCTCAACCGATGCCAGTCAAGTGGGGTGTGTGTGGCCCAGTGAGTGGCAACGAGGGAGACTGTGGTTGGAGTCCCCTCGCTGTGTCTCTAAAAGAACCAAGATGAACAAGTCATGGCTCTCAGAGGACTTTTCTTCCCCTGGGTCAGCCAGGGGACGGGAAAGGCACGCGTATTTTTGAGAGTGCTTCATGCAAAGCATCTTTTTCTTTTTCAAAAGGGAGCTCAACCGATGCCAGTCAAGTGGGGTGTGTGTGGCCCAGTGAGTGGCAACGAGGGAGACTGTGGTTGGAGTCCCCTCGCTGTGTCTCTAAAAGAACCAAGATGAACAAGTCATGGCTCTCAGAGGACTTTTCTTCCCCTGGGTCAGCCAGGGGACGGGAAAGGCACGCGTATTTTTGAGAGTGCTTCATGCAAAGCATCTTTTTCTTTTTCAAAAGGGAGCTCAACCGATGCCAGTCAAGTGGGGTGTGTGTGGCCCAGTGAGTGGCAACGAGGGAGACTGTGGTTGGAGTCCCCTCGCTGTGTCTCTAAAAGAACCAAGATGAACAAGTCATGGCTCTCAGAGGACTTTTCTTCCCCTGGGTCAGCCAGGGGACGGGAAAGGCACGCGTATTTTTGAGAGTGCTTCATGCAAAGCATCTTTTTCTTTTTCAAAAGGGAGCTCAACCGATGCCAGTCAAGTGGGGTGTGTGTGGCCCAGTGAGTGGCAACGAGGGAGACTGTGGTTGGAGTCCCCTCGCTGTGTCTCTAAAAGAACCAAGATGAACAAGTCATGGCTCTCAGAGGACTTTTCTTCCCCTGGGTCAGCCAGGGGACGGGAAAGGCACGCGTATTTTTGAGAGTGCTTCATGCAAAGCATCTTTTTCTTTTTCAAAAGGGAGCTCAACCGATGCCAGTCAAGTGGGGTGTGTGTGGCCCAGTGAGTGGCAACGAGGGAGACTGTGGTTGGAGTCCCCTCGCTGTGTCTCTAAAAGAACCAAGATGAACAAGTCATGGCTCTCAGAGGACTTTTCTTCCCCTGGGTCAGCCAGGGGACGGGAAAGGCACGCGTATTTTTGAGAGTGCTTCATGCAAAGCATCTTTTTCTTTTTCAAAAGGGAGCTCAACCGATGCCAGTCAAGTGGGGTGTGTGTGGCCCAGTGAGTGGAAACGAGGGAGACTGTGGTTGGAGTCCCCTCGCTGTGTCTCTAAAAGAACCAAGATGAACAAGTCATGGCTCTCAGAGGACTTTTCTTCCCCTGGGTCAGCCAGGGGACGGGAAAGGCACGCGTATTTTTGAGAGTGCTTCATGCAAAGCATCTTTTTCTTTTTCAAAAGGGAGCTCAACCGATGCCAGTCAAGTGGGGTGTGTGTGGCCCAGTGAGTGGAAACGAGGGAGACTGTGGTTGGAGTCCCCTCGCTGTGTCTCTAAAAGAACCAAGATGAACAAGTCATGGCTCTCAGAGGACTTTTCTTCCCCTGGGTCAGCCAGGGGACGGGAAAGGCACGCGTATTTTTGAGAGTGCTTCATGCAAAGCATCTTTTTCTTTTTCAAAAGGGAGCTCAACCGATGCCAGTCAAGTGGGGTGTGTGTGGCCCAGTGAGTGGCAACGAGGGAGACTGTGGTTGGAGTCCCCTCGCTGTGTCTCTAAAAGAACCAAGATGAACAAGTCATGGCTCTCAGAGGACTTTTCTTCCCCTGGGTCAGCCAGGGGACGGGAAAGGCACGCGTATTTTTGAGAGTGCTTCATGCAAAGCATCTTTTTCTTTTTCAAAAGGGAGCTCAACCGATGCCAGTCAAGTGGGGTGTGTGTGGCCCAGTGAGTGGCAACGAGGGAGACTGTGGTTGGAGTCCCCTCGCTGTGTCTCTAAAAGAACCAAGATGAACAAGTCATGGCTCTCAGAGGACTTTTCTTCCCCTGGGTCAGCCAGGGGACGGGAAAGGCACGCGTATTTTTGAGAGTGCTTCATGCAAAGCATCTTTTTCTTTTTCAAAAGGGAGCTCAACCGATGCCAGTCAAGTGGGGTGTGTGTGGCCCAGTGAGTGGCAACGAGGGAGACTGTGGTTGGAGTCCCCTCGCTGTGTCTCTAAAAGAACCAAGATGAACAAGTCATGGCTCTCAGAGGACTTTTCTTCCCCTGGGTCAGCCAGGGGACGGGAAAGGCACGCGTATTTTTGAGAGTGCTTCATGCAAAGCATCTTTTTCTTTTTCAAAAGGGAGCTCAACCGATGCCAGTCAAGTGGGGTGTGTGTGGCCCAGTGAGTGGCAACGAGGGAGACTGTGGTTGGAGTCCCCTCGCTGTGTTATACATGCTTTTAGAAGGGCATGACATGGCTTGGAGGTTGACTTTCATAAAATGCAAACTGTTGGCTACCAAAATGCTGCCTTTCCAACAACTGTGGTTATAGGCAATGAGGAACATACTGATGAAGATGAGACGCAGATACCCGATTGGGATGACAACTTAAATATTCGGTCAGGGCAAGAAGAGGCTCGGTCTGAGGGGGAGGGTAGTGCAAACACAACAATTGATGATGAAGTTCTAGATCCCACCTACTGTCAACCCCCAGTCAGGCACTCGAGGAGGTCAACAGAGGCGGTGGAGGAGGATGCAACCGACGACGAAATTACCTTGCGCCTTCCTGGACAGAGTCGGAGCACTGGTAGCACGTCTACAACTGCATCCTCAGCCACCACTCTGCCTATGAGCATTATTCGGGGTGCATCAACAGGTCGCATGGCCTCTAAGCCTTGCCTAGCCTGTTCCTTTTTTGACATAGAAAAAGATCGCCCAAATCATGTGATATGTAAAATTTGTCATGATTCTCTTAGTAGAGGTCAAAACCTCAGCAGTTTGACAACTTCTTCCATGAATCGTCACATGAATAAATATCATAGGTCCCGGTGGGAAGCTCACTGTGCTGCAATGCGGCCTAGCGGAGCGAACCATCCACCGCCCGCCCCTTCCAGTGCATCCGCGCGCTCTTCATCTTCTAGGACTGTGGGGACAGCTGTCACACCTGTTTTTCCACGCAAAACTTCCACCACTGTAACCGCAACAGGCAGTTTGCTTGGTAGGTCGTCAGTTGGTTTGGAAGGGGAAACAAGTGAGTGTGTACAGCTCTCTCAGACATCGATAGCACCTACGTTGGATGAAGGCAACATCATGTCTCCGCCTGCACTTTCCTCACAAACCTGCATTTTTCCAGGGACACCCTACTCAACACCGTCTACACACAGCAGCCAGATCTCTGTCCCTCAGATGTGGTCAAATAAAAGGCCACTTCCTCCGACCCATGACAAAGCTAAGAGGTTGACTCTATCCCTCTGTAAGCTGTTGGCTACCGAAATGCTGCCTTTCCGCCTAGTGGACACACAGGATTTTAGAGACCTTATGTCTGTCGCTGTGCCCCAGTACCAGATGCCTAGTCGCCACTACTTCTCTAAGAAAGGTGTGCCCGCGCTACACCAGCATGTCGCACACAACATCACCGCTTCCTTGAGAAACTCTGTGTGTGAACGGGTGCATTTCACCACCGATACTTGGACCAGTAAGCATGGACAGGGACGTTACATGTCGCTGACTGGGCACTCGGTAACTATGTTGATAGATGGTGAAGGGTCTGCTGCACAAGTCTTGCCGTCCCCACGACTTGTGTGTCAATCCTCTGTCTGTCCAAGTTCCGCCACTGCTTCTGCATCCTCCACCTCATCTGGGTCCTCCACCTCCGCCCCAAGCCTGCCTGGTCAGGCCACCAGCGTTCTCACTGCGCAGAAGGAATCACGCACCCCTCATTACTATGCTGGCAGCAGAGCGCAACGGCATCAGGCGGTCTTTAGCTTGACATGTCTTGGGAATAAGAGTCACACAGCTGAGGAGTTGTGGTCAGCTCTGCGGTCCGAGTTTAATAAATGGTTGTCTCCACTCAACCTGCAGCCTGGTAAGGCCGTGTGCGACAATGCTGCAAACCTGGGTGCGGCCCTTCGCCTGGGCAAGGTGACACACGTGCCTTGTATGGCTCACGTGTTGAACCTTGTTGTCCAGCAATTTTTAACACACTATCCCGGCCTAGATGGCCTTCTGACCAGGGCACGTAAACTGTCTGCAGTGCTCACTTCCGCCGTTCAACCGCCGCAGCTGAGCGACTTGCATCGCTCCAGAAGTCTTTCGGCCTGCCGGTTCATCGCCTGAAATGCGATGTGGCGACACGCTGGAATTCAACTCTCCACATGTTACAGCGACTGTGGCAGCACCGGCGAGCCCTGGTGCAATACGTCATGATGGGCCAACGAGATGCAGAAGTGGGGCAGATCACCCTGATGGAGTGATCTCAGATCAAGGACCTATGCACCGTTCTGCACAGTTTCGACATGGCGACGAATATGTTTAGCGCTGACAATGCCATTATCAGCATGACGATTACAGTCATTTACATGCTGGAGCACACGCTAAACACTATTCGGAGTCAGGGGGTGGGACAACAGGAAGGGGAGGAACTACAGGAGGATTCATATGCGCAAGACACAACAACATCACCAAGGTCCAGACGTTCATCATCACCAACGCGGCAGGCATGGGACCATGGGGGACAGGGATCAACAAGGGCGCATGGTAGCAGGCGAGATGTTGAGGAAGGTGCAGGAGGACATGAAGATATGGAGGACGAACTGTCCATGGACATGGAAGACTCAGCGGATGAGGGAGACCTTGGTCAAAATTCAGTTGAAAGAGGTTGGGGGGAGATGTCAGAGGAAGAAAGAACGGTTAGCACCTCTATGCCACAAACACAGCGTGGACTTGGTCCGCATGGCTGCGCAAGACACATGAGTGCCTTCTTGTTGCACTACCTCCAACATGACCCTCGGATTGTCAAAATTAGAAGTGATGATGACTACTGGCTTGCCACACTATTAGATCCCCGGGACAAGTCCAAATTTTGTGACATAATTCCACCCATAGAAAGGGACGCACGTATGCTGGAGTATCAGCATAAGCTGTTACTCGATCTTAGCTCGGCTTTTACACCAAACAACCGTGCAGGTGAAGGGAGTGATTCTCCCAGTTGTAACTTGACAAACATGGGACGGCATCGTCATCTTCAACAGTCTACCCGTACCAGTAGGACCGTATCTGGTGCTGGTAACAGCAATTTTATGGAATATTTTCATAATTTTTTTAGACCCTCCTTTGCAAGGCCACCAGAGACAACAAGTCTGACACATAGTCAACGGATGGAGAGGATGATACAGGAGTATCTCGAAATGAACATCGATGCAATGACTTTGCAAATGGAGCCTTGCTCCTTTTGGGCTTCAAATCTAGAAAAATTGACAGAGCTCTCCAGTTACGCCTTGGAGATTTTGTCGTGTGCAGCTGCCAGCGTTGTCTCTGAACGTGTCTTCTTCAGTGCTGCTGGGTGTGTGCTGACAGATAAGCGCACGCGTCTGTCCAGTGACAATGTGGACACACTGACGTTCATCAAAATGAACAAGTCATGGATCCAGAAGGAATTTACTACCCCTGTGTCATCCTGGGGAGAGTAAATGCTTGTGGATTTGGAATGTGCTTGATGCAAATCAAAACATCCTGTTTGCAACTAGGGCACAAGTGCTGCCACTGATGGGGTGTCTGTGTGCCCAATGTTGGGAAAAAAGGTAGACTCCGCTTGGAGTAACCCTTGCTTGATGTGTTTTTTAAAAATGATACAAGATGAACAGATCTGAAGGCAAGATGAAGGCAACATCATGTCTCCGCCTGCACTTTTCTCACAAACCTGCATTTTTCCAGGGACACCCTACTCAACACCGTCTACAGACAGCAGCCAGATCTCTTTCCCTCAGATGTGGTCAAATAAAAGGCCACTTACTGCGACCCATGACAAAGCTAAGTGGTTGACTCTATCCCTCTGTAAGCTGTTGGCTACCGAAATGCTGCCTTTACGCGTAGTGGACACACAGGATTTTACAGACCTTATGTCTGTCGCTGTGCCCCAGTACCACATGCCCAATCACCACTGCTTCTCCAAGAAAAGCATGCCCGCGCTACACCAGCATGTCGCACACAACATCACCACTTCCTTGAGAAAATCTGTGTGCGACAGGGTGCATTTCAACACAGATACTTGGACCAGTAAGCATAGACAGGGTCATTACATGTCACTGACTGGGCACTGGCAAACTATGGTGAGAGATGGAGAAGGGTCTGCTGTACAAGTCTTGCCGTCCCCACGAGTTGTTTCAATCCTTGTTCTGTATGTAGAAGTTAATACACTGCTTCTGCCTCTTCAACCTCGTGTGGGTCCTCTACCTTGGCGCAAACCCTGTGTGGTCAGGCCACCCTTCCTTGCAACTGCGCACAAGGACTACCACACACCTCCTTACTATGCTGGCAGCAGAGCTCAATGCCATCAGGCGGTCAAAGCTTTACTTTGAAATGTATGGGAAATGTGAGTCACACCGCTATTACAGAGAATAGTAGTCAGGCAGGGTCAAAACATTAATTGAGGAACAGGAACAGAAAGGGACGGCCAGGAAAGAATCAGAAAACAAGCAGAGTTGAAATGCGTATCGGCCAACAAGGTACATAAACAGCAAGCAGGAAAAGTAGTCAGGTAACAAGCACACAAAATCATAAAACTGAACTGGGGGTAAAATTAACCAGAGGTTCATAGCTATGTCTGGCAGTGGTCTGCAGACAGGATGGGCATAAAAAAGGGTGTGGTGTCTTCCCATTGGTTGTAGCTGAATGATGGTATTTCATCTGTGAGATACCCACCAGCTACATTCAGCCAGAGATTCTGCATCTGTCAAGGTAATGCAGCCCAGTGGGTGAGCATAACCTGCGTCCACCTGCGCCGCTGGCATCGACTACTCTCACATCATCAGCACTATTCATGAAAGGAACACGTTGTCACCTGGCAACCGGAGTACAAATTGACGGAGCGGACTACGTTGGTGACTTAACAGCCGTGTGCGGCAATGATGCAAACCTGGCTGCGGGCCATCCTCAGGGCAATGTGACACACGTGCCTTTTAGGGCTCACGTGTTGAACCGAATTCGCCAGCAATTTTTAAAACACCATCACGGCCTACATGGCCTTGTGCAGTGGGCACGCTCGCTATGTGCTCACTTCCATCGTGCGCACACAGCAGCTCAACAACTTTCATCACTCCGGAAGTCTTAGGGTCTGGCAGTTAAACGCCGTAAATGCGATGTTTCGACACGCAGGAATTGGAATCTGCACATGTTGCAGCGTGTGTGGCAGCACCGCAGAGCCCTGCTGAAATACGGTAAGACATATAGCCTGGGATAACTTGATCCAGAGGTGGTGCAGATCACGCTGCTGGAGTGGTGTCAGATCAAGGACCTATGCACCCTGCTACACAGTTTTGAAATGTCGACGAAGATGTTTAGCACTGGCAATGTCATTCTCAGCGTGACAATTCTGGTCATCTACATGATGGAGCACACTGTAATTATTATTCTGAGTCAGGTGTTGGGACAAGAGGAAGGGGAGGAAGTACAGGAGGAGTCATATGCGGAAGGGATAACAAGATCTACGAGGTCCAGATGGTCAGCGGCACCTATGCGGCATTCATGGTGAGGGAGAGGGATTAACAAGGGCGCATAGTATCAGCAAAAAGTGTTGATGAAAGTGCAGGAGCCCATGAAGAAATGGAGGACGAACTGGCGATGGGCATGGAAGACTCAGCAGATGAGTGAGAGCTTGCTCACATTTCGGTTGTGCGAGGTTGTGGGTAGAGGGCAGAGGAAGGATGCACGATTCTCACCTCTCTGCCACCAACACACCAAGGACTTGGTCCTCCTGGATGCACAAGACACATGAGCGCCTTCTTGCTGCACTACCTACATGACCCTCGGATTGTATGAATTTGAACTAATCCTGAATACTGGGTTGCCACACTGTTAGATCCCCGGTACAAGACAAAATTTGGCGAACTAATTCCTGCCATAGAAATAGACGCACGTATACAGGAGTATCTGCAGAATGTGGTACGCAATCTTAGATCTACTTGTCCACTAAACACCAGTGCTGCACAGAGTGAATCTCAACGCTTTGTCATGGATAGGAGGAAATGGTCTTTTACTTGTCCACATCGGAGGGACCGAGGGATGGCTGCTGTGCTGAGATGGCGTTGAGTACGGTGTCCCTGCACAGTTGCACTTTTGGTCATATCCCAAAATGAGTTGAAAAAGGACAGATGCTGTTGGAAAGGGGAACAGGTGTGTTGGAAAGGGGAAAAAAGTTTTGGTCCGTGGATTTGGTGGTTAAGCAACTGTAACATTTGCTGAAGAAACAACATCTGTTACAGTGGGACTGGCAGATTTGGATAAAGTGGTATATAATCTGTGACCGCTATATAACGAAAATTAATAAGAAAAGAAAGAGAAAGGTATATATCCCCATCACCAGTCAGTGTCCACCGTGCTCCCAGTTGGAAAAGGAGAGGTTGGCAACTTGAAGGTTTGGTGGAGGATACAGAGCTGTGTGGCTATGAAACTAATAGTAGCCTGAACCGAGTTAGACGCCATTCGATCTGGAGACTGTGAGCCCTGTTAGCGTCACAGGGTCCACATGCCCACCCAGCCCAGGAACTCCCTGTTAACAACACAGGGGCCATTGAGTACGCTGACCGTGTGCGTAGGGGCCACACCTGTGGACAGCAGGCGCATCAGCAGCAGCAGGCCTGTTAATGCCACTGGGCTGCACAAGCAGGACTGTTAGGACAGGAGCTGGTCTTAACCGTTCTGCGTTACCAACTGTGGTGGTGGCCTGCATCCACCACCCGATCCCTGCCTACCTCTGGCCTAAAGCCGCAATGGGTTCAACACATGGAGGTGTGCTCTTTCGGAGCATAATAGAAGACTGCGCACCTCCTGGTTGGCTCCAGCCCCTTTTATAACCTGGGTCCGCCCCAAACCAGGGTGAACCACAATGCACCTCCTGGAGACAAAAGTAGAGTGACACGTCATGAGTGGCATAACTAGCGTCCTATTTGGAAACGCAACTTCAATGATGACCTCATGGCTGCCATGACCCAAACACCTCACCAGTCATCGTCTGAGCATCAATAATGCGGTGACAAGTCATAGGTGTGGGCCTCTGCAAGCCATTTGGGAGGACACCTGATGCCCTGTGGTCTATATGGGACCCCCACATCAGGGCCAGGGCCAAAGAGTTCATTACCGGACCTAGTCTCTGATGCAGGAAGTGCCTGAGCATGCTCAGTAGCATGAAATACAGTCTCTGAAAAAAGACTATCAGCTTTAGCATGGTGTCTATGCCCAAAACAGGACTTAGACCCGGCACGGAATGCAAGCACCTGTGCAAAGAGGCTTTTCACACTTAGTGTGGGAGCATGCGCTGTATCCCGAAATGAAAACTTAGCGTCAGGAATGGCACAGTCAGGCTGAGCATACTCACTAGGCGAAACACTGTAATTATGCTGCAGCTGGGGTACATCGGCACACGCATGCGCACTAGCTGCCTCTCCACACTTAGACGTGGAGGGGAAATTTGTCTTGGAGATGCTGTCTATGAAAAGAAGGAAAAGCTAAAGGAAGCCTGACTTTCTATCCCTCCGAATTATGAAATGCAGCAATGAATTCCATGAGTTTGCTATAACATTAGCGTAGCAAAATGTGCATGAGGGTGTGATGTAGAGGTGCTAGAAATAGCTTGTCACCAGTGGGGCACTAATGGAATACAACAGCCAGTTCTATGATGCCACAAAATGGCAGTATTTTGTGCTATCATTATAGCTTATTAAAAACAGAGCACGAGGTTGTCATGCAGAGGTGCTGCACATAGATTTGCAGTAGTGTGAATTGACAAAAGTACAATAGCCACGTTTAGGATACAACTAGGTACAGTGAGTGTTTGCTAGTAAAATTGCTTAGTTTAAAAAAGTTGTAGTGTGCAATGCAGGCAGACGTGCTATGCAAATGTCTTTGCACTAGTGGGACTATAGCAAAGTCCAATAGCCACGTATAGGATGCCACTAGGTACACTGAGTGTGTGCTAGTATAATGGCTTCGTTATAATTTGTTGGAGTGTGCAACGCAGGCAGATGCGCTCTGCAAATGTCTTGGCACTAGTGGGACTATAGCAAAGTCCAATAGCCACGTATAGGATGCCACTAGGTACACTGTGTGTTTGCTAGTATAATGGATGAGTTTAAAAAAGATAGAGTGTGCAATGCAGGCAGACGTGCTGCAAATAACGTTCCAATACTGTGAATTGACAAAAGTACAATAGCCACGTTTAGGATACAACTAGGTACAGTGAGTGTTTGCTAGTATAATGGCTTCGTTTTATGAGCATCCTGAATAGGGCTTGTGCAGAAAATATACCCTATGGGAACAAACATGCTAGAAATAGGAGGAAACCCCTATGGCTAAATAGAGCTGTAAGGGAAGCAATAAAAGAAAAACAGAAAGCCTTAAAAGAATTAAAGAGGGTAGGTAGTGATGAGGCATTATATAATTATAGAAAATTAAATAAAATATGTAAAAAGCAAATTAAGTTAGCTAAGTTTGAGACAGAGAGACTCATTGCGAGAGAAAGTAAAAATAATCCTAAAATATTCTTTAACTACATAAACAGTAAAAAACTGAAAAGCGATAGTGTTGGCCCCCTTAAAAATAGTCTTGGTGAAATGGTGGAAGGGGATGAGGGTAAAGCCAACCTGCTGAATGACTTTTTTTCTACGGTTTTTATACAAGAAAATGCCATGGCAGATGACATGACCAGTGATACCATAAATTCACCCTTGAATATTACCTGCTTAACCCAGCAGGAAGTACGCCGCCGCCTCGAAATCACTAAGGTTGACAAATCTCCGGGCCCGGATGGCATACACCCCAGAGTACTACAGGAATTGAGTTCTGTGATAGATAGACCATTATTTTTAATCTTCTCAGATTCCTTAATAACAGGGTCGGTACCGCAGGACTGGCGCATAGCAAATGTGGTGCCAATATTCAAAAAGGGGACAAAAACTGAGCCGGGAAATTATAGGCCGGTAAGTTTAACCTCTACGGTTGGTAAAATCCTTGAGGGTTTCTTGAGAGATGCTATACTGGAGTATCTCAAGAAAAATAACCTTATGACAGAGTATCAACATGGGTTTATGAGGGATCGATCCTGTCAAACTAATTTGATCAGCTTCTATGAAGAGGTAAGTTCAAGCCTGGACCAGGGAAATGCAGTGGATGTTGTGTATATGGACTTTTCAAAAGCTTTTGATACGGTGCCACACAAAAGGTTGGTACATAAAATGAGAATAATGGGGATAGGGGAAAATATGTGTAACTGGGTTAAAAACTGGCTCAGTGATAGGAAACAAAGGGTGGTTATTAATGGTACGTACTCGGACTGGGTCTCAGTTCATAGTGGGGTACCACAGGGGTCAGTATTGGGCCCGCTTCTTTTCAACATATTTATAAATGACCTTGTTGGGGGCATGCGGAGTAGAATTTTAATATTTGCAGATGATACTAAACTCTGCAGAGTAATCAATACAGAGGAGGATAATTTTATATTACAGGGAGATTTATGTAAATTGGAGGATTGGGCTGAGAAGTGGCAATTGAAGTTTAATGTAGATAAATGTAAGGTCATGCACTTGGGTAGAGGAAATAACATTTATGATTATGTACTTAATTGTAGAACACTGGGTAAAACAGACACAGAAAAAGACTTGGGTGTATGGGTGGATGGTAAACTTCACTTTAGTGGACAGTGTCAGGCAGCTGCTGCCAGGGCTAATAAAATAATGGGATGTATTAAAAGAGGTATAAGTGTTCATGAAAAAAATATAGTTCTACCTCTGTACAAGTCACTAGTGCGACCGCACTTAGAATACTGTGTACAATTCTGGTCACCGATATATAAGAAGGACATAGCTGAACTGGAGAGGGTGCAGAGAAGAGCGACCAAGATTATTAGAGGAATGGGTGGGCTGCAATACCAAGATAGGTTATTAAACTTGGGGTTATTTAGTTTGGAAAAACGAAGGCTTAGGGGGGATCTAATCACAATGTATAAATATATGAGGGGACAGTACAGAGACCTTTCCAAAGATCTTTTTACACCTAGGCCTGCGACTGGAACACGGGGGCATCCGCTACGTCTTGAGGAAAGAAGGTTTAATCATAATCACAGACGAGGATTCTTTACTGTACGAGCAGTGAGACTATGGAACTCTCTGCCGCATGATGTTATAATGAGTGATTCACTACTAACATTTAAGCAGAGCCTGGATGCCTTTCTTGAAAAATTTAATATTACCAGTTATGTATATTAGATTTTATGACAGGGTATTGATCCAGGGAACTAGTCTGATTGCCGGATGTGGACGAAGGAAGGACATTTTTCCCCATTGGAACCTGTTTGCCACATTGGGGGTTTTTTTGCCTTCCTCTGGATCAACATGTTAGGCTACGGGTTGAACTAGATGGACTTAGAGTCTCCCTTCAACCTTAAAAACTATGATACTATGATACTATGATAATTAGTTGGAGTGTGCAACGCAGGCAGATGCGCTCTGCAAATGTCTTGGCACTAGTGGGACTATAGCAAAGTCCAATAGCCACGTATAGGATGCCACTAGGTACACTGACTGTTTGGTAGTATAATGGCTGAGTTTAAAAAAGTTAGAGTGTGCAATGCAGGCAGACGTGCTGCAAATAACGTTCCAATACTGTGAATTGACAAAAGTACAATAGCCACGTTTAGGATGCCACTAGGTACACTGACTGTTTGCTAGTATAATGGCTGAGTTTAAAAAAGTTAGAGTGTGCAATGCAGGCAGACGTGCTGCAAATAACGTTCCAATACTGTGAATTGACAAAAGTACAATAGCCACGTATAGGATGCCACTAGGTACACTGACTGTTTGCTAGTATAATGGCTGAGTTTAAAAAAGTTAGAGTGTGCAATGCAGGCAGACGTGCTGCAAATAACGTTCCAATACTGTGAATTGACAAAAGTACAATAGCCACGTTTAGGATGCCACTAGGTACACTGACTGTTTGCTAGTATAATGGCTGAGTTTAAAAAAGTTAGAGTGTGCAATGCAGGCAGACGTGCTGCAAATAACGTTCCAATACTGTGAATTGACAAAAGTACAATAGCCACGTTTAGGATGCCACTAGGTACACTGACTGTTTGGTAGTATAATGGCTGAGTTTAAAAAAGTTAGAGTGTGCAATGCAGGCAGACGTGCTGCAAATAACGTTCCAATACTGTGAATTGACAAAAGTACAATAGCCACGTTTAGGATACAACTAGGTACAGTGAGTGTTTGCTAGTATAATGGCTGAGTTTAAAAAAGTTAGAGTGTGCAATGCAGGCAGACGTGCTGCAAATAACGTTCCAATACTGTGAATTGACAAAAGTACAATAGCCACGTTTAGGATGCCACTAGGTACAGTGAGTGTTTGCTAGTATAATGGCTGAGTTTAAAAAAGTTAGAGTGTGCAATGCAGGCAGACGTGCTGCAAATAACGTTCCAATACTGTGAATTGACAAAAGTACAATAGCCACGTTTAGGATGCCACTAGGTACACTGACTGTTTGCTAGTATAATGGCTGAGTTTAAAAAAGTTAGAGTGTGCAATGCAGGCAGACGTGCTGCAAATAACGTTCCAATACTGTGAATTGACAAAAGTACAATAGCCACGTTTAGGATGCCACTAGGTACACTGACTGTTTGGTAGTATAATGGCTGAGTTTAAAAAAGTTAGAGTGTGCAATGCAGGCAGACGTGCTGCAAATAACGTTCCAATACTGTGAATTGACAAAAGTATAATAGCCACGTTTAGGATGCCACTAGGTACACTGACTGTTTGGTAGTATAATGGCTGAGTTTAAAAAAGTTAGAGTGTGCAATGCAGGCAGACGTGCTGCAAATAACGTTCCAATACTGTGAATTGACAAAAGTACAATAGCCACGTTTAGGATACAACTAGGTACAGTGAGTGTTTGCTAGTATAATGGCTGAGTTTAAAAAAGTTAGAGTGTGCAATGCAGGCAGACGTGCTGCAAATAACGTTCCAATACTGTGAATTGACAAAAGTACAATAGCCACGTTTAGGATACAACTAGGTACAGTGAGTGTTTGCTAGTATAATGGCTGAGTTTAAAAAAGTTAGAGTGTGCAATGCAGGCAGACGTGCTGCAAATAACGTTCCAATACTGTGAATTGACAAAAGTACAATAGCCACGTTTAGGATGCCACTAGGTACAGTGAGTGTTTGCTAGTATAATGGCTGAGTTTAAAAAAGTTAGAGTGTGCAATGCAGGCAGACGTGCTGCAAATAACGTTCTAATACTGTGAATTGACAAAAGTACAATAGCCACGTTTAGGATGCCACTAGGTACAGTGAGTGTTTGCTAGTATAATGGCTGAGTTTAAAAAAGTTAGAGTGTGCAATGCAGGCAGACGTGCTGCAAATAACGTTCCAATACTGTGAATTGACAAAAGTACAATAGCCACGTTTAGGATGCCACTAGGTACACTGACTGTTTGCTAGTATAATGGCTGAGTTTAAAAAACTTGGAGTGTGCAATGCAGGCAGATGTGCTCTGCAAATGTCTTGGCACTAGTGGGACTATAGCAAAGTCCAATAGCCACGTATAGGATGCCACTAGGTACACTGAGTGTGTGCTAGTATAATGGCTTCGTTATAATTTGTTGGAGTGTGCAACGCAGGCAGATGCGCTCTGCAAATGTCTTGGCACTAGTGGGACTATAGCAAAGTCCAATAGCCACGTATAGGATGCCACTAGGTACACTGAGTGTTTGCTAGTATAATGGCTTCGTTATAATTAGTTGGAGTGTGCAACGCAGGCAGATGCGCTCTGCAAATGTCTTGGCACTAGTGGGACTATAGCAAAGTCCAATAGCCACGTATAGGATGCCACTAGGTACACTGAGTGTTTGCTAGTATAATGGCTGAGTTTAAAAAACTTGGAGTGTGCAATGCAGGCAGATGTGCTCTGCTAATGTCTTTGCACTAGTGGGACTATAGCAAAGTCCAATAGCCACGTATAGGATGCCACTAGGTACACTGAGTGTGTGGTAGTATAATGGCTTAGTTATAATTCGTTGGAGTGTGCAACGCAGGCAGACGTGCTGCAAATGTCTTGGCACTAGTGGGACTATAGCAAAGTCCAATAGCCACGTATAGGATGCCACTAGGTACACTGAGTGTTTGCTAGTATAATGGCTTCGTTATAATTTGTTGGAGTGTGCAACGCAGGCAGATGCGCTCTGCAAATGTCTTGGCCCTAGTGGGACTATAGCAAAGTCCAATAGCCACGTATAGGATGCCACTAGGTACACTGAGTGTTTGCTAGTATAATGGCTGAGTTTAAAAAACTTGGAGTGTGCAATGCAGGCAGATGTGCTCTGCTAATGTCTTTGCACTAGTGGGACTATAGCAAAGTCCAATAGCCACGTATAGGATGCCACTAGGTACACTGAGTGTTTGCTAGTAAAATTGCTTAGTTTAAAAAACTTGGAGTGTGCAATGCAGGCAGATGTGCTCTGCAAATGTCTTTGCACTAGTGGGACTATAGCAAAGTCCAATAGCCACAGATAGGATGCCACTAGGTACACTGAGTGTTTGCTAGTATAATGGCTTACTTAGAATGAGTTGGAGTGTGCAGAGGACAAGAGGGTACAGTGGCAGGATTGTGGTGCTCTGGGTAGAGGAATGGAAGCCTGCCTTTCTATTCCCTCCTAATGGTGAAATGCAGGGAGGAAATCCCTGACCTGGGCTACACAGACGCTGTTGCTGTTTGCAGGACCTGTCACCTATGGCTCTCTGACCCTGCCGGTACGAGCCCTTAAAAGGACTGCTAGAATGTGCTCTCCCTAAGCTGTCTAACGCTGTGTATGCAGCGCATACAGCTGTATCGGCGATAGGACAAAGGACGGATCTGCGACAGTGATGTCTGACACCAAAGACGCAGAAGGCAGATAATGGCGATCGTGAAGAAAATGTCCGGTTTTATAATGCAGGGACATGTGACATGCAGATCCTATCACACATGCCGTTGCTTCTCTGCCTCAAAGTCCACTTAGGTGTGTGTGTGTCTGTGATTGGCTGACATGCTGGCCAGCCCCACAAGACGCGCGCGCTTAGGGAAGGAAGACAAGAAAAAAAAAAAAAAAATGGCGATCGCCATTATAGAAACAGCAGTGATCTGAAGGCGCTGTTCACGCACACTATACACTGAAATGTGATAATAGTTTGATTCACAGAGTGACTTACACTATTACAGCAGAAACCAAGCTAAGATTTAGCTGTTTTTTGGCTGCTAGAACCGTTCTCGAACGTTTCTAGAACTATCGAGCTTTTGCAAAAAGCTCGAGTTCTAGTTCGATCTAGAACATGCCCCAAAATCACTCGAGCCTAGAACTGGAGAACCACGAACCACGAACCGCGCTCAACTCTAATCATGACACGTGGGCTATAACACAATGGACCGTGTGACAAAGAAGAAAGGAGAGAAAGAAGAGGAAGAAAATGCAACTACCTGTAACATTACGTGATAGTCACTGGTAAGTATCACTTGACAATTCAAGTGAAAAAGGATTCCTTTATTAAAGGGTTCTCAGTCGCCTCAGGATCATGAAATACTAGGGTAAATGATATGAGAATGGGTAAGAAGCACCACTAAAGGAAATATGAGATGCAGGACATATATCTATAAACCCCTGAACTACATGATAGAAATAAAAAGAAGAAAAAAGAAAAAAAAGAAGAAAGAAGAACACATAGAATGCGGAAAGAGAATGGGTACAACTACCTGAGTTACTGCAGGGAGGCCCCTGGTTGGTATTGTGAGGGTTAGTGGAATTCCTTCGCTGAAGGGTTCTCAGTTGCCTCAGGTTCGTGAAAAATGCTATAGACAAATAATGCCCGGAGAAAAGGGGTTCATATACAGCGAATAATGGTAATACAAGGTACATGTGTCACATGTAATAGTATATATATATATATTGTACTAAGCTCTACACCAGAAATAGAAAGTAGTCCCTCTGCCTTCTGTCTAGGTGCCCTGAGTTATGTCCTGTAAACTGTCACAGGGACCCAGACACACATGTGTAGTAGGGGAATATCCCTGCTGAGATGCCAGTGCTAGAGCACTCGTTTGCTGTGGAGTTGAACGCTATGTGAGCAGTTCTTACCTTCAATGAGCAGAAGTCTCTTTTTTCAGATTTCAATATCTCTGTGGGTATCTGGCAGAAATATGGAATACTCTTTACTGCTAAGACCCTGTACACCACTCCCACTAAAGGGGGCTTTACACGCTGCGACATCGCTAATGCGGAGTCGTTGGGGTCACGGAATTTGTGACGCACATCCGGCCGCATTAGCGATGTTGCTGCGTGTGACACCGATGAGCGATTTTGCATCGCTGCAAAAACGTGCAAAATCGCTCATCGGTGACATGGGTCTCCATTCTCGATTATCGTTACTGCAGCAGTAACGATGTAGTTCGTCGCTCCTGCGGCAGCACACATCGCTCCGTGTGACACCGCAGAAACGAGGAACCTCTCCTTACCTGCCTCCCAGCCGCTATGAGGAAGGAAGGAGGTGGGCGGGATGTTCCGGCCACTCATCTCCGCCCCTCCGCTGCTATTGGGCGGTCGCTCAGTGACGTCGCTGTGACGCCGCACGGACCGCCCCCTTAGAAAGGAGGCGGTTCGCCGGTCACAGCGACGTCGCCGGGCAGGTAAGTATGTGTGACGGGTCTGGTCGGTGTTGTGC
This sequence comes from Anomaloglossus baeobatrachus, assembly GCF_048569485.1. NCBI lineage: Eukaryota > Metazoa > Chordata > Amphibia > Anura > Aromobatidae > Anomaloglossus > Anomaloglossus baeobatrachus. Next base: position 27,108 of record NW_027442864.1, read on the forward strand.
AGCATGGGCAGCGATTTGCCCGTGTCGCGCAACAGATGGGGGCGGGTATCCACACTAGCGATATCGGGACCGATATCGCAGTGTGTAAAGTAGCCTTTAATAAACTGTGTAAAGGATTTTAAGTAAAAATCCACAATAAACCAGCGCTAGATGGGTTTTTATAATTTTATTAATAGACCACAAATAAAAAATTTTTTGCTATCCTTGTTTCAAGACAGAGTATTTGATAATATACAATACACTGATTATTACTAAAACCAAGGACCACATAAAACAAGGACCACATAAAATAAAAAATGAAAGTAATGAGAATAAAATTATTTTGTATAACCAATTAACTTCGAGGTGATACAATATTCACATTCATTTAGTTTTACCAGTCTAATGTAATGCCCCGGCCGGTGGCATATATTTTGTTTGGTTAATAATTTAGACTTATACAATGAAAGATGTACTATACCACCCCTGGCTAACTTACAAGTTTTAAGTTGTACAATATAAGTTTGCGACGTTATATTCGCCCCCAGGGCCTGGGGGAATAAACCTCACAACAACTTGACCGCAAAAAACACCCCGGATTTCTCCGTTGATTAGGCTGGAACCGCTATGTACAGGATTGACCTGTTAGACTTCCAGAGCGGACGTTTTGAGGCCAGTGGCCGCGACTAGTGCTGGCTCTGGGGGAGATGTATGGTTACCGACATCCCTCTTTACAGAGCCTTTATAACACTTCACAAGGCCACAAACCAGCCGGTCCCGTATTCTCCCAAATTTACTTTCGAAATCAAGCAGTACGAAGCCACTGAAAGCACCAAGATGTTGGCTGCGGACAACAATAAGATCAGCGGTAACTACTCAGCCTCTCCAGCGGGCAGTCCAGACCGTATCCAGTGTCAGCTGACTGATTCCACACAGGAGGAAGTTGCTTGGCAGGTTAGCACCACACAAGGCTCCGATCCGCTTCCAAACGAGCAATGCAGAATCGCTGGAGGTACCAATGTATCCTGGTTGCAGACAAAGGAAATGTCAGCGGTAACCTCTCAACCTCTCCAGCAGGCAATCCGTACCGTGTCCAGTGGAAGCCGGTTGATTCCACACGAGGGAGAGATTACTTGGCAGGTTATCAACGCACAGGTGAGGTAGGCTAAAAAAAAGAAAACTGATCCGACGCGCGTTTCGGGGGCGTGTAACGGCCCCCTTCCTCAAGGATAACTCAGCTGTTGCCTAGAGCACTATTTATGCATATATTTAATTGGTTATAATTTGCATAAAATTAAACAATGTTTAAATTCAACCAACATTCAATGACCACTACATATATCAATTTGTGAAAGACCGTTCATAATAGCCATATAATATAATTATGTGCAAAGGTTTTTCTAAAGGTTTTTCTAAAAAGATATAGCCTTGCTTGTATCATCATATACTGGGAAGACAATGTGTATATATGCATATGCTTTTTTTCAACAATAAATTTAACAAAAGGACATCATAAAGGTGTAATATAAATTTGCTATAATATGAAAAGCCCCTTATATCTACATCAACCTTGGGCAAGTGAAGCACCAATTTTAATATATATTATGCATATATACACATATATCTCCATGACAATCGCTTTTTTTTTTTTTTTTTTTTTTTTCCTTCTCTCCGTATTATTATCAGTACCTATTACTCCTCTACCTATAAAAATATAAATTAATTAAAAGCAAACAGTTCTATATCATTATTGAGTCCATATGGTTTCAAGGTGTTCAATTCAAAAATCCATTGGCTTTCTGCTCGTGACATTTTTTTAATGAAATCGCCACCTCTCCAATCCTTAGTTATTTTTTGTACGCCCCATACTTGGGATCCTTTAAAGGACCCTCCATGTTTTAACACATAATGTCTGGATAGGGGGTGCTTAGTACATTTATTTTTAACACTTCTATTGTGCTCACCCACCCTTTTCCATAGGGGTCTAATAGTTCTCCCAATGTATTTTTTCTGACAGGGACATTGAATGCAATATACTACTCCCTTTGATTGACATGTAATAAATTCTCTAATCATGACTTCTGACTGCCCCTGTAAGAAGGATTTCCGTGAAATATTTTTTGTATTCTTACATACTATACAGCTTTTGCATGGAAAAAAACCTTTCAGGCCAAATAATCCTCCCTTATTAGGTGCTGTAAGATTACGTATGGTGGGTGCCACTAAATTGCCAATATTGTTTGCCTTCCTATATATGAATATAACGTCGCAAACTTATATTGTACAACTTAAAACTTGTAAGTTAGCCAGGGGTGGTATAGTACATCTTTCATTGTATAAGTCTAAATTATTAACCAAACAAAATATATGCCACCGGCCGGGGCATTACATTAGACTGGTAAAACTAAATCAATGTGAATATTGTATCACCTCGAAGTTAATTGGTTATACAAAAGAATTTTATTCTCATTACTTTCATTTTTTATTTTATGTGGTCCTTGTTTTATGTGGTCCTTGGTTTTAGTAATAATCAGTGTATTGTATATTATCAAATACTCTGTCTTGAAACAAGGATAGCAAAAAATGTTTTATTTGTGGTCTATTAATAAAATTATAAAAACCCATCTAGCGCTGGTTTATTGTGGATTTTTACTTAAAATCCTTTACACAGTTTATTAAAGGCTACTTTACACACTGCGATATCGGTCCCGATATCGCTAGTGTGGATACCCGCCCCCATCTGTTGCGCGACACGGGCAAATCGCTGCCCATGCTGCACAACACCGACCAGACCCGTCACACATACTTACCTGCCAGGCGACGTCGCTGTGACCGGCGAACCGCCTCCTTTCTAAGGGGGCGGTCCATGCGGCGTCACAGCGACGTCACTGAGCGACCGCCCAATAGCAGCGGAGGGGCGGAGATGAGTGGCCGGAACATCCCGCCCACCTCCTTCCTTCCTCATAGCGGCTGGGAGGCAGGTAAGGAGAGGTTCCTCGTTTCTGCGGTGTCACACGGAGCGATGTGTGCTGCCGCAGGAGCGACGAACTACATCGTTACTGCTGCAGTAACGATAATCGAGAATGGAGACCCATGTCACCGATGAGCGATTTTGCACGTTTTTGCAGCGATGCAAAATCGCTCATCGGTGTCACACGCAGCAACATCGCTAATGCGGCCGGATGTGCGTCACAAATTCCGTGACCCCAACGACTCCGCATTAGCGATGTCGCAGCGTGTAAAGCCCCCTTTAGTGGGAGTGGTGTACAGGGTCTTAGCAGTAAAGAGTATTCTATATTTCTGCCAGATACCCACAGAGATATTGAAATCTGAAAAAAGAGACTTCTGCTCATTGAAGGTAAGAACTGCTCACATAGCGTTCAACTCCACAGCAAACGAGTGCTCTAGCACTGGCATCTCAGCAGGGATATTCCCCTACTACACATGTGTGTCTGGGTCCCTGTGACAGTTTACAGGACATAACTCAGGGCACCTAGACAGAAGGCAGAGGGACTACTTTCTATTTCTGTTGTAGAGCTTAGTACAATATATATATATATACTATTACATGTGACACATGTACCTTGTATTACCATTATTCGCTGTATATGAACCCCTTTTCTCCGGGCATTATTTGTCTATAGCATTTTTCACGAACCTGAGGCAACTGAGAACCCTTCAGTGAAGGAATTCCACTAACCCTCACAATACCAACCAGGGGCCTCCCTGCAGTAACTCAGGTAGTTGTACCCATTCTCTTTCCGCATTCTATGTGTTCTTCTTCTTTCTTCTTTTTTTTCTTTTTTCTTCTTTTTATTTCTATCATGTAGTTCAGGGGTTTATAGATATATGTCCTGCATCTCATATTTCCTTTAGTGGTGCTTCTTACCCATTCTCATATCATTTACCCTAGTATTTCATGATCCTGAGGCGACTGAGAACCCTTTAATAAAGGAATCCTTTTTCACTTGAATTGTCAAGTGATACTTACCAGTGACTATCACGTAATGTTACAGGTAGTTGCATTTTCTTCCTCTTCTTTCTCTCCTTTCTTCTTTGTCACACGGTCCAGACTGCCAGGACCCAACTACCACCATTTTTCCCCCCTAGAAAGACACGACACCGTTCTCTTATAAATTAAAATACTTTTATTTGAATTTTCCATTTTGGAGAGAGGCATGGAGAAAAAACCACTCTCATCTTTTGGCATAAAATTTGGTCGCAGCTTTAAACCAGGCATTAACTTGCCAACATCACGGGGTTCAGGTAAATGTACCGCCTTCCGGCCGTCCGGCGCGGGTATTTCACCACCACTTTTTCTACCCCTTCCGCTGCTGCGACTTAAACACAGAAAACTCAATCAACTTGGAAAACAAAAAGGGAGGGAGGGTGGGAAAACAGGTCCGGGTCCTGCAGCCGAGAGGCTGGAAGCTGGGCAGCACGGTGATATGTATCCAGGAGGCGGGGCTTAGGCCAGTCACACCACAGGAGGCGGGGGCGGCAGGTCAGTGTCTTTCTAGGGGGAGACCTCTATTTAAACATGCATAGGGGCCAGCAGTCAGGGGGCAGCATCTCAAGTTTCTGGCTGCAGTGCCCCTCAGACTGCCAGGACCCAACTACCACCATTTTTCCCCCCTAGAAAGACACGACACCGTTCTCTTATAAATTAAAATACTTTTATTTGAATTTTCCATTTTGGAGAGAGGCATGGAGAAAAAACCACTCTCATCTTTTGGCATAAAATTTGGTCGCAGCTTTAAACCAGGCATTAACTTGCCAACATCACGGGGTTCAGGTAAATGTACCGCCTTCCGGCCGTCCGGCGCGGGTATTTCACCACCACTTTTTCTACCCCTTCCGCCAAGGAGCAGCACCGCGCCAGCAAGCTGCGACCCCCCCCAAAAACTGAAATACCTGAGCCGTCCCAGGCATTTCCGAAACCACCATATCCATAACATCATCATTTTGGGGTGTACCCATCCGAGCTTAAGGACAGCCAAATATTGCCTTCCAGCTGGCGGTGCCAGACCAACAACCTCTTTTTTTTTTTTTTTTTTTAAAAAACACTTTATTAACAGCACAACTTGGGTAGGCCCTGATCGACCATGCGCCAGGAGAGATCCTTATCACATTCTTCCATAGCTCCAAGCCACCTGGGCCAGAGGGTAACCTTCGACCGGATCGTTGTAACACTCCACACTAAAACAGGGAAACTTGTACCTCTCTGACCGGATAAGGGTAAGAGGCCTAGCTAGACGGCCTTGGACCAGCTACTTGAAGCCTATGTGTATCACCAAGTCGGTTGTAGAAAAGAGAGCTCACGCAATCTTGATCGCCTCTGATAGACCCACAGCTGAGCCAAGCTCCGGCAACCTTTCCAATTACTTTCACTGTAACAGGAACCAAGAACCGACCACCAAGGCGAAGAGGCGAAGATCCGCTCTCCTCGCAGACAACATACATGGAAGTAACCTCGGACCCAATCACTGGGCCGACTTGGATCTGAAAGGCAAAAACACTGTCAGAACAGGGAATTCTCGTAACCATCAAACACCTCGTCTCTCCAAGGTGGTACTGACAAAAAGACAAAAACCCACAAAAAATTTTTTTTTTTTTTTTTTTGGATAAACAAATCACAATCATGTCATTTTACATTAGCCCTGTACACTGTTCTGAATCTCCTTACGTGTCGAATAAAACCCGATTTCAAAAAACCAACTCCGACCTGACGTCCCTCATAATGCATTTCCATTGTCGTTACCTGATCCACTGAAAACTGTGCTCATGTATGCTGGCTCCTGAAGCCTTGTAGCACCCCAACTCTGGGAGAGTACGTGCCGGGTACCACGGCTGGCAAACACCAAAATAACGAGTAACCGTCGCATTACCAACCAAAAACCAGCCCACAAAATGGAGGACCAACTACGTAACGCTAAAATGAAGGGCCGTCGTCATGGGTAAAAACTGGTCCCATACACCCGCTCGCCTAAGAGACATAAACGACAACGTCGGGACACCCGCCGAGTGAGGGAAAAAGATCCAAAATATCAATGTATAGATTTGCAATGGGGCGAACAATCCAAACCCCCACTTTTTTCTTTTTTTTTTTTTTTTTTTTTTTTAAAACAAAACAAACAATCTTCGGCTAAAAAAGAATAGGCCTACTGTGCTCCACTCGCTTACCATAATCATCCAACCCTTCAATACCTTTCACCCCACAAGACCCTCATCGCTTCAGTACCGTTCCGCAATTTAAAAATGGGAAGACCGACCTCGTAACAGTTTGCTTGCAACCGAAATTGGTGCACATTCGCTGAATACTGCAGGGTGTGTATTACTAGAGGGTGGCTTGTAAAATCGTCACGCACATCAACCACCAGAGCAACACCCGCTGAATAACGTACCATCGAACCGTCAGGTCAATGCAAAATGGAGGCCCGGATCATAGGCCTAACTTCACCGAGCACCCCACCATCTAGCTGAGAACTCCAACCTTGATCCTGCTGGTGGGTTGAGTTACCAAAATACCTGAGATTGGGATTGCAATAAGGTGCCCGATACTAACCCGGAACTCAGATGCCTGTTTTGCCTTCAACCCTGCGTTGACCCATAATCATTCCAAGCCACAAAAACCTAATCAGCCTGATTACTTATTCGAGGAAAGGGCTGTAGTTGGTTAAGGCTTTTACCCACCGGCATCGTCGGACCACTGGTCATTCTCCTATTTCCCAGTCCACCCCCCCTTTTGTGTAGCTGGAACCGAAATAGGGGGAAAGGCGCAATCAAAGTTAGGTTAATGGACCATGTCCCCCCGGGCCCAGCATAAGGAGCATTTTTTTTTTTTTTTTTTATATATAACTATATAAACACTTTGTATCGCAAATGATCCCAAACAGCTGGCCCTGCAACGCCGTAATACTCCATCTACAAATCTGTCTGTTCCTGCTCTTGAAACTATTATGGCATGGCACGGTGGCTCAATGGCTAGCTGCAGCCCTGGGGTCCTGGGCCCAAATCCCGCCAAGGACACCATCCGCAAGGAGCCTGTACGTTCTCCCCGTGACTGCGTGGGTCTACTCCGGGCACTCTAGCCTCCTCCCACACCCCCATAAACATACAGATAGGGAATCCAGACCGTAAGCCCCGATGGGGCAGCGTCCCCAATCCATGCAACGCACACAAAAACTAAAAGTGAATTTATACCTTTTAGAATATGTATGTGGAAGTAATTGTCCAGAAAATATTAGCGGGCATAATTATTCTGCGAATAGCTAACATTGCCGGTTTTCCCATCTCACTTGTTTATTTTCAGTTCTTACGGTAAGGAAAACCAATTAAAACATACGTAATTAACCAAAGAGGGAAAATCTAGTAAAAAAGGATGAAAATTACTTCACTACAAAAAAGAAGCAGTTTTAGAAAAACAATCAAACCATGCAAATGTACAGAGATATACTTCTCACATTTCGATAAAACTAACTGTGACCAATATAGATCCCTTCTTTCAATTACAGCATGACATTAGGGGTAAAACAGGGGGGTTAGATCCCGTGATCCCATAATATTGTCACTAATCAATAAATCACTTGAAGGGTCAGTTAACCGGTGGCAACAAGATTATTACAAGGAATGGAGGCCGCTAGTGATGAGCGAGTACTAAAAAGCTCGGGTGCTCGAAGCTTGGGCCGAGCCTCCCAAGATACTCGTGTACTCGGCCCGAGCAACGAGCCCAATGTTATCCTATGGGAGACCCGAGTATTTTTGTGAAATGACCTCCCGGCAGCATGGAGAAACCCTAAAAATGTCACAAAAGTCTCAGAAGAGTGCTCAAATGACATGGCAACAGCATGGGGAAGACCCCTTGAAGCATTTATCACTCAAAAGTCACAGCTGTGAACAATTTTGTCCGCGTTTTACGCCATTTTTACGGACTCACCAGAAAACCTTCCAAAATAACCCCAAAATGATTTTTCATGGCGGAAATGTTAAGGGCACATACCCAATAGTGAGATAGAGCTGGTGTATGTTACTTTTTGAGATCAATACATGAAAGATTTTACGTGAAAACATTGTGTGGCACTCCGATGTCCCTGAGAAGAGACGTACATGAAGGCCTCTTGAGTCTAATGTGCCCATTTTGAGGAAGTGAGTCTTTGTAGTATTTTCCTTTGCCAGGGCAGTCCTAAATTGTGAGGTTCACCAATGCCCCTGCATACAGACGTGCATGAGGGCCTCAAAACATTAAGTGTCCATTGTCAGGAAGTGGGTGTATTATAGTATAGCCCTTAGGCAGGGCAGCCAAAAATTGGGAGGCTCCACATTGTCCCTGGGTAGAGACGTGCATGATGGCCTTTAAACCTGAAGTGCCCATTGTAAGGAAGTGGGTCTATTTCAGTATAGCCCTTTGCCAGGGCAGCCAAAAATTGGGAGGCTCCACATTGTCCCTGGGTAGAGACGTGCATGAGGGCCTCAAAACATTAAGTGTCCATTTTAAGGAAGTGGGTGTATTTCAGTATAGCCCTTAGGCAGGGCAGCCAAAAATTGGGAGGCTCCACATTGTCCCTGGATAGAGACGTGCATGATGGCCTTTAAACCTGAAGTGCCCATTGTAAGGAAGTGGGTCTATTTCAGTATAGCCCTTTGCCAGGGCAGCCAAAAATTGGGAGGCTCCACATTGTCCCTGGGTAGAGACGTGCATGAGGGCCTCAAAACATTAAGTGTCCATTGTCAGGAAGTGGGTGTATTATAGTATAGCCCTTAGGCAGGGCAGCCAAAAATTGGGAGGCTCCACATTGTCCCTGGGTAGAGACGTGCATGATGGCCTTTAAACCTGAAGTGCCCATTGTAAGGAAGTGGGTCTATTTCAGTATAGCCCTTTGCCAGGGCAGCCAAAAATTGGGAGGCTCCACATTGTCCCTGGGTAGAGACGTGCATGAGGGCCTCAAAACATTAAGTGTCCATTTTAAGGAAGTGGGTGTATTTCAGTATAGCCCTTAGGCAGGGCAGCCAAAAATTGGGAGGCTCCACATTGTCCCTGGATAGAGACGTGCATGATGGCCTTTAAACCTGAAGTGCCCATTGTAAGGAAGTGGGTCTATTTCAGTATAGCCCTTTGCCAGGGCAGCCAAAAATTGGGAGGCTCCACATTGTCCCTGGGTAGAGACGTGCATGAGGGCCTCAAAACATTAAGTGTCCATTTTAAGGAAGTGGGTGTATTTCAGTATAGCCCTTAGGCAGGGCAGCCAAAAATTGGGAGGCTACACGTTGTCCCTGGGTAGAGACGTGCATGAGGGCCTCAAAACATTGTTCCCATTGCAAAGGAGCGGGTCTCCTGTCGTTGTAATGTCCATTCTGCAAAGAATGGGCGAAAAAATTTACCACTGGGGGTATACCTGAAACAAAGACCTAACTATTGTAACGGTCATCATGATGGCGCATGAGGAGAAGGAGGAGCAGTCCAGCGATTATCCAAAGTCGAGAAGTGTACCCATGGGTGAGTGGAGGTACATGGCAAACTTTAAATTCCGCTCTCATTTGCTGGTGGTGTGGTGAAGTCTGGCCCAATCCAACCCTTGTTCATCTTTATCAGAGTCAGCCTGTCAGCATTTTCAGTTGACAGGCGGGTGCGTTTATCTGTAATGATTCCACCTGCGGCACTAAAAACACGCTCTGACAAAACGCTAGCAGCAGGGCAGGCCAGGACTTCCAAGGCGTAGAGAGCCAATTCATGCCACGTGTCCAGCTTGGATACCCAATAATTGTAAGGCACAGAGGAATGTCGGAGTACAGTTGTTCGATCTGCAAGGTACTCCTTCAGCATCTGGGCAAACTTAGGATTTCTTGTGGCACTACCCCGCACCTCAGGGGCTGTGGTACGTGAGGGGCTGAGAAAACTGTCCCACATCTTAAAGACTGTTCCCCTACCTCTGGCGGATTGGACTTGTGCCTCTCTCGGCTGTACGCCTCGGTTGTCCACTGATTCCTGACCTATGCCGCTAGCGTTTTGTGAGGGGAATGCTTTGCCTACTTCCGTGAGTATGGCCTTCCGAAACTGCTGCATTTTGGTTGACCTCTCATCCACGGGAATAAGAGACAAAAAGTTCTCCTTGTAGCGTGGGTCTAACAGTGTTACCAACCAGTAATGATTGTCGGCCAAGATGTTCTTAACGCGAGGGTCACGAGACAGGCAGCTTACCATAAAGTCAGCCATGTGCGCCAGACTCTTAACAGCCAGGACTTCAGTAGCCTGACCAACAAGATGACTGAACATGCTGTCCTCCTCCTCCTCCTCCTCCTCCTCCTCCTCATCTACCCTGTCCTCTGGCCAGCCACGCTGAATCGAGGATATGACTGGTGTGCATGTCATATCCTCAATTTGGCCGGAGAGTTGCTCCATGTCTTCATCCTCCTCCTCGTCATAGTCCTCCACTGCACGTTGTGATGAGACGAGGCTGGGCTGTGTGTTATCACCCACACCCACTACTGTTTCTTGCTGCAACTCATCGCGCTCCGCCTGCAATGCATCATGTTTGTTTTTCAGCAGGGACCGTTTTAGAAGGCAGAGTAGCGGTATGGTGACGCTAATAATGGCGTCATCACCACTCACCATCTTGGTGGAGTCCTCAAAGTTTTGGAGGATGGTACATAGGTCTGACATCCATCTCCACTCCTCAGGTGTTATGTGTGGAGTTTGACCCATTTCCCGACGGCTTAGGTGATGCAGGTACTCAACAACTGCCCTCTTCTGCTCACATATCCTGACCAACATGTGCAGAGTTGAATTCCAACGCGTGGGGACATCACACACCAGTCTGTGAGCCGGAAGATGCAAACGGCGCTGAAAGCCGGCAAGGCCGGCTGAAGCAGTAGGTGACTTTCGAAAATGTGCAGACAGGCGGCGAACTTTTACCAGCAGATCAGACAGCTCTGGGTATGACTTTATAAACCGCTGAACCACGAGGTTGAGCACATGGGCCACGCATGGAACATGTGTCAGCTGGCCTCGCCTCAAAGCCGCCACCAGGTTCCGGCCATTGTCACAAACGACCTTTCCTGGCTTTAGGTTCAGAGGTGTGAGCCAGTGATCTGCCTGCTGTTTCAGAGCTGTCCACAGCTCTTCTGCATTGTGGGGTTTGTCACCTATGCAGATTAGCTTCAGCACAGCCTGTTGCCGCTTCGCCGAGGCAGTGCTGCAGTGCTTCCAGCTTGTGACTGGTGTGGAGGGCACAGTGGATGAGGATGCGCAGGAGGAGGAGGAGGCTGAAGAGCATGACATTCCGGAGCTGTAGAGTGTGGGTGAAACACTGACTGAGGTAGGGCCTGCAAACCTTGGTGTGGGAAGGACGTGTTCCGTCCCTCGCTCAGACTGGGTCCCAGCTTCCACAATATTAACCCAGTGTGCCGTCAACGAGATGTAGCGGCCTTGCCCACAAGCACTTGTCCACGTGTCTGTGGTTAGGTGGACTTTGGGTGAAACAGCGTTGTTCAGGGCACGTGTGATGTTTTGTGACACGTGGTTATGCAACGCGGGGACGGCACACCGGGAGAAATAGTGGCGGCTGGGGACCGAGTAACGTGGGACAGCTGCCGCCATCAGGTCACGGAATGCTTCTGTCTCCACCAGCCTAAAAGGCAACATTTCCAGCGCAAGCAGTCGCGAAATGTTAGCATTTAGAACTGTGGCATGTGGGGTGTTGGCAGTGTATTTGCGCCTGCGTTCAAAGGTTTGCTGAATGGATAACTGAACGCTGCGCTGGGACAAGGACGTGCTTGATGATGGTGTTCTTTCTGCGTAGGCAACTGCAGGTGCAGGAGTGGAGGAGGCTTGTTCGCAGGCAGCATGGACAGAGGATTGGCTCGCATGCACAACCAGCGAAGACGTAGCAGTGACATCAGCAAGCACTGCTCCTCGACTCTGTTGTACTTCCCACAAAGTCGGGTGCTTGGCTGACATGTGCCTGATCATGCTGGTGGTGGTCAGGCTGCTAGTTTTGGTACCCCTGCTGATGCTGGCACGGCAGGTGTTGCAAATGGCCTTTTTTGAATCATCTGGATCCAACTTAAAAAACTGCCAGACTCGTGAAGACCTAACATTTGTACAGGCACCTTGTGTCGTCGTGTTGTTACGGGGAACGGTTGCCTGACTTCTGCCTGGGGCCACCACCCTGCTTCTTACTGCCTGTTGTGATGCTACGCCTCCCTCCCCCTGTGCACTGCTGTCCTCGCTCTGCATATCCTCCTGCCAGGTTGGGTCAGTTACTGGATCATCCACCACGTCGTCTTCCTCTTCCGCACCCTGCTCCTCCTCCTGACTTGCTGACAATTGTGTCTCATCATCGTCCACCACTTGTTGAGACACGTTGCCAACTTCGTGAGAACGTGGCTGCTCAAATATTTGGCTATCTGTACAGACGATCTCCTCATGACCCACTTCAATATGAGCTGGCGAGAGGCCAGAATGTGTGAATGGAAACGTGAACAGCTCTTCCGAGTGTCCAAGTGTGGGATCATTAATGTCCGAGGAGGACGTGTACTCAGCCTGGTGGTAGGAAGGAGGATCAGGTTCAGAAATGTGCGGTGCAGTATCACGGCTACTGACACTTGACCGTGTGGAAGACAGAGTGTTTGTGGTGGTGCCAATCTGACTGGAAGCATTATCCGCTATCCAACTAACAACCTGTTGACACTGGTCTTGGTTCAAGAGCGGTGTACTGCTGCGGTCCCCAAGAATTTGGGACAGGACGTGCGAGCGACTAGATGTGGCCCTTTGTTGTGGCGAAATTAGAGCTTGCCCACGACCTCGGCCTCTGCCTGCACCACCATCACGTCCACTTCCTTGTTCCTTGCCAATGCCCTTGCGCATTTTGCAATGCTGTGCACTGCTGACGTGTATATTCACTACTTGTGCGTTATATCAAAGTTTCTGGAAATTGCACACCAGTGCACCTGTACGCTGCCACCAACAGGCACACACGTGCGGTTTTAAAAACCAAGCACGGACGCAATAATAACCTAACACAGGTTTTAGGAGCAAAAATTAAGAACTCTGACACTATCAGCCACTGCTGACTGACGTGTATTATACACTACACTTGTGCGTTATATAATAGTTTGGTAAACGCACACCAGTGCACCTGTACGCTGCCACCAACAGGCACACACGTGCGGTTTTAAAAACCAAGCACGGACGCAATAATAACCTAACACAGGTTTTAGGAGCAAAAATTAAGAACTCTGACACTATCAGCCACTGCTGACTGACGTGTATTATACACTACACTTGTGCGTTATATAATAGTTTGGTAAACGCACACCAGTGCACCTGTACGCTGCCACCAACAGGCACACACGTGCGGTTTTAAAAACCAAGCACGGACGCAATAATAACCTAACACAGGTTTTAGGAGCAAAAATTAAGAACTCTGACACTATCAGCCACTGCTGACTGACGTGTATTATACACTACACTTGTGCGTTATATAATAGTTTGGTAAACGCACACCAGTGCACCTGTACGCTGCCACCAACAGGCACACACGTGCGGTTTTAAAAACCAAGCACGGACGCAATAATAACCTAACACAGGTTTTAGGAGCAAAAATTAAGAACTCTGACACTATCAGCCACTGCTGACTGACGTGTATTATACACTACACTTGTGCGTTATATAATAGTTTGGTAAACGCACACCAGTGCACCTGTACGCTGCCACCAACAGGCACACACGTGCGGTTTTAAAAACCAAGCACGGACGCAATAATAACCTAACACAGGTTTTAGGAGCAAAAATTAAGAACTCTGACACTATCAGCCACTGCTGACTGACGTGTATTATACACTACACTTGTGCGTTATATAATAGTTTGGTAAACGCACACCAGTGCACCTGTACGCTGCCACCAACAGGCACACACGTGCGGTTTTAAAAACCAAGCACGGACGCAATAATAACCTAACACAGGTTTTAGGAGCAAAAATTAAGAACTCTGACACTATCAGCCACTGCTGACTGACGTGTATTATACACTACACTTGTGCGTTATATAATAGTTTGGTAAACGCACACCAGTGCACCTGTACGCTGCCACCAACAGGCACACACGTGCGGTTTTAAAAACCAAGCACGGACGCAATAATAACCTAACACAGGTTTTAGGAGCAAAAATTAAGAACTCTGACACTATCAGCCACTGCTGACTGACGTGTATTATACACTACACTTGTGCGTTATATAATAGTTTGGTAAACGCACACCAGTGCACCTGTACGCTGCCACCAACAGGCACACACGTGCGGTTTTAAAAACCAAGCACGGACGCAATAATAACCTAACACAGGTTTTAGGAGCAAAAATTAAGAACTCTGACACTATCAGCCACTGCTGACTGACGTGTATTATACACTACACTTGTGCGTTATATAATAGTTTGGTAAACGCACACCAGTGCACCTGTACGCTGCCACCAACAGGCACACACGTGCGGTTTTAAAAACCAAGCACGGACGCAATAATAACCTACTAACAGGTTTTTTTGGGGAGCGACAATTACAGTACAGACAAGTCAGACACTATCTGGACTGTTTTACACTGTGTACACCAGCCCCAGATATGAAGGCTGGTATACGGTCACCACTACCCTGCCTGCCTGCCTGCCTGTATACTGCTACAATAGTCCTGACAAGGACTCTTTTGGTCACTAGCCTGTATTCAGACCTGGCTATACCCTGCCTGTATATAGCAACAATAGTCCTGAGAAGGACTCTGCTACTGTACTCCGACCTGGCTATACCCTGCCTGCCTGTATACAACTAGAATAGTCCTGAGAAGGACTTTTGGTCACACTGTTTGCAGCCCTGCAACTGAAAAAGCTATAAAGGGCCGCAAAGCTTTCCCTGAATCAGCGACACTCTCCCTACACTCACTGTCAGAATAGCTGTGAGCAGAGCACAGCGCGCCGGCCGATATAAAGGCTCGGTGACGCTGTGCAGGCCGGCCAATCACTGCAATTCCACAACTAACAGGGCTGTGGCATTGCAGTGGTCTGCCAGCCAATCCCTGCATGAGGGCTGGCTCTCAAAAGAGCGCCAACATGCAGAAATGAAGACCACGAGTAAAGCACGAGTATCGCGAGATTACTCGGTCCCCGCCGAGCAGCCCGAGTACAGTGATACTCGTGCGAGTACCGAGTAGTGACAAGCATGCTCGCTCATCACTAGAGGCCGCCTGTATTAAACTAAGGTTGAAAAATTAAGATATGTTTAATTTTTGAAAGACGTCTCAGAGGATATCTCATTTGTACCTCTTCCGACAGGCCTACAAGCTGCCGTAACCCTCAGTCCGATACAGCGCCGCACAATCAGCTCTGCCCTCATCTACTGTCTCCTCACCCATCCCCTGTAGACTGTGAGCCCTCGAGGGCAGGGTCCTCTCTCCCCCTGTACCAGTCTGTGCCTTGTACGGTTTATGATTATTATACTGGTACCTATTATGTAAAAACCCCTTTCGCATGCAAAGCGCCATGAATTATATGGCGCATAATAAATAATAATAATTTGTATAAATACCCGTGTGGTCAATATAAATAAACTGCCACCAAACTTAATCCTCCGAAATAGGGAAGGCTTCTTTACAGTTAGAGCAGGTAGATTGTGGAATGCTGTCTACAAGGGGTAGGAATGCTAGATACCATCACAGCTTTTAACAGAAACGGGGGAGGGCGATTCCCTCAGCACCAATAACATTGTTATAAATAACTTAGTGACAACATGTAGAGCTGGGCGGGACGCCTGTTACCTGTGACGTCACGTTATCCTCCCTAGGGGGACTTATCCCACCCCGCATTCCCCATCAGGGTACTCACCTGGTGATTCAGGAAATGACAAGACGACTGGATCTAGATCTACCCACGTAACGCCTGCTACGACGACGCTCACACCTATCCAAGGGTTAAGATGACAGACTCCGGACATGGTGGCTACCCATGCCAAAGCTTGCTACCGTGACCCCTGCACATGACCGTACAACGCGATAGTCGGCACCGCACCCACCGCCGCCATAACATGCTGAAATCCCCTGTGTGACAACGGGGCGGGGCTGTTAACAGTCACCATTGTCATAATGTCAAATGGAGTGTGTTTTGGCCTGGGAGGGGGCTTGGTGTAGGTGTGGTATCAGCAGGAGGGAAAACACGCCACCTGCTGACTGTTGCTTCTTGCCCCTGTTCACTACCAGCCCCCCTCAATTTGAACATTGAAGTCCTAACAGAATCCCTTAACCCGCCCGCTCACTGGGAGACCCACATGGTCCCTGGTTCATTCCCAGGCTAGCCCCCTTGGCATTCCCGGGGCATACAAACGGAGGGGAGGGGAAGTTCAGTGCGTGTGGGATGGGGTGATTTGACTCTTGCAGGTTAGTGCCTGCATACTAGATTCTCCCCTACCGTGCCTCCAACCTGCGCTGTGACAGGGACTGCACTGAGTCTGCACTTCAATTAGGCTGTGTGCCTAATTCATGCGTCCTGCGTCCCCTGCACAGTCTATGGAGACTGTGTAGAGGCCGTACGCACGTTGCATAGTAGAACGCAGCGATTCAGCTGTTGCCCGAATCGCTGTGTTCTAAGAAGTGACATGTCACTTCCGTGCGCTTTGCCGGCAGCTCCTGCTCTGTCTATGGCAGGAGCTGCAGGCTGAGCGCACGTTCTCTACCGGCACCATGCGCCTCAGAACGGAGCTTTTCAGCTGCGCTCTGAGGCACACCTTTTAGGTGCCGTGCAGAGCGCACACAGCCCTACCCAGCTCCTCCTCGGCACTGGCGACGGTGTCTGGTCGGCGGTTGCTGGGCGGCGGGTGGGCGGGGCCAATGACAAAGAGCGCGAAGCGCTCTTTTTCAAACTTAATGGCGGCTCAAGCTGACCGGCGGGCGGGTAGTTCCCTCAGAACGCCGCTCGCCGGCGCACGTAGCTTGAGCCTCAGCAGGGAGGGAGCCGCTCATAGCAAACAGCGCCGTGAGCAGAACGCTTTCCTCCATGCTGATTTTAGGGGAGGAGGGGGGGGGGTGGGAGGAGGGGGGGGGGTGGGGGTAGGGGGGGGGGTGAGGTTGTTAAATAATGGCGAGCACAAGCGGACCAGCGGGCGGGTAGTTCCCTTAGAACGCCGCGCTCACCGGTCACACATCGCTTGTGCCTCAGCATAGAGGGAGCCGCTCACAGCTAACAGTGCTGTGAGCTGAAACGCTTACCTCCCTGCTGATAGCTCTCTTACCGCCTCCAGGAGCGGGTCCCTGTGTCCGGCTGCCCAAACAGGTCCGGGTCCTGCAGCCGAGAGGCTGGAAGCTGGGCAGCACGGTGATATGTATCCAGGAGGCGGGACTTAGGCCAGTCACACCACAGGAGGCGGGGGCGGCAGGTCAGTGTCTTTCTAGGGGGAGACCTCTATTTAAACATGCATAGGGGCCAGCAGTCAGGGGGCAGCATCTCAAGTTTCTGGCTGCAGTGCCCCTCATTGTGTTATAGCCCACGTGTCATGATAACACTTGTACCATCTTTTCATTTAGATTCCACCTACAATTATTTACCGATTCCAGTTCTGAAATAGGCTTTCATGATCTACTCACTAGAATTCTCAAGTGCATAAGGTACTGAGACATATACATGTTCACACCATTATAAAGAACAAAGTATAAACATTGAGGTTTTTCTCACACCCATGTTCCTGTGTTCTTTGATATGATATGTGTTCATTTCCTTCACTATATAGGATTGCAAGTTTTCCATTTGTACCTTAATGGCAATGACGCTATACAATTGAACACATATCATCCTGTTATCCATATAGGTGTGTATTTACCTGCTTGACTATTTTTGGTTGTTTGATCCAGAATGTTTCTCCAGATAGGTCATGTGGAAATTTTCTTTCCTCAGTACAAATGTTTTCACTATGGCTTTGGAAAAATTTTTTGTATGTGCATCATGGTCATTTGACCCATTGTACTCTCAAGTAGCAATATATTGTACTGTTATGTTGTACTATGTACTAATTACGTGTTTATATGGTTTTGTAACCCTTTATGATCTTAGATAACTTTATCCTTGATAAAGACCTAAAAACAAGGTCGAAACGTTGGATGAATTATCCTTTTGCACAAATAAAGAATTTTCAGCATTCCAAGAGTTCTTTTCTTACGTTATTGATCACTATAGTGTGCCAGAGCTATTTCTATTGAATTGACTCTTATTTTTTCTGAGCACCTGCTATATACACAGTGACCCAGACATATTCAAGTTTCATTCAGAAGGCAGAGGGAAGCCTTAGCAGCTGAGCCTATATCTTGGCTTGTGAGCATTAGAACAGGCCGGCGATTACAGGGTAACATGAAAAATGTCCAGCTTGCATTATGACTAGAACATGACAATATCCTTTTAAGTACTAACCTATGATGCGTTCCTAAGCAGTTGATGTTATATGTTCTACATTTCATTTTCTGCATACTTTACAAGTAGTAGAATTTGCTTTGATATAGGCAACTGGATTTTCACAATGAAAAGGCAAAGGATAACGCCCGAAAAAGACGCCATACATTATGTCAGTGCCATCACTGACAAACCTGGATTGACCATGAAATACATCAATCCCCTTAAAGGTGAGTTAAAACAAGTTTTAACTAAATTGCCTTAATATTGTCATGCATTAGAATGACTGTCTTAGGTAATGATAAATATTTTCTACAGGAAGAGGAGTGTTTGCTGAAACTGAAATCGAAAAAGGGAGTTTTGTTGCAGAATATCGAGGCGAGCTCACGTATGCACTTACGATGGTAGACAACTACTCGAGATTTATGGTTGTGGTACAAGTCAAAGATCTAATGGCCCATACTGCAGCGAAGGTCTTCCAAGCACACTTATGCAGACCTCATGGCTACTCAGAGAGAGTCCTCACAGATCAAGGCACAGCCTTTGAAGCGGAAATCTTCAAGGACTTCTGCAGCTTTTACCGATGCAGGAAGATGCGCACTACACCCTACCATGCTCAAACCAATGGTTATCAACCTGCTCAGGACTTTACCCCATATTCCAGATGTGGCCTTACAAGTGATTTATAGAGGGGTAACAATACGTTGGGATCACCGGATCTAATCTCCCTTTTTATACACCCTAAAATCTTGTTTGCTTTAGAATAAACAATAACATCATAAAGGTATAGCAGTACCGTTTCAAAGTTTCGGTGTCCCAAGCAGCATTCCATCAGCCTCTGGAAGGTTCCTGGCAAATTGCACAGCTCGAAGGGCATGCTTTTGAACTCGCAGAGACCCATCGGGGTGGCAAAGGCGGTCTTCTCCCGGTCTGCCTCAGCAACGGACACTTGCCAATAGCGACTAGTGAGATCAAGGGTAGAAAAATAATTTGCAGTTCTCAATGCAGCTAGCTATTCCTCAATACAGGGGAGTGGTGCTGTCCTTCTTCTTTAACAGGACCAACGGAGCTGCCCAGAGGCTACAACTGTCACGGATAACCCCAGCCTCCTTCATGTTGCTCAACATGTCCTTGGTACATTGGTAATGTGCAGGTAGTTTTGGCTTATATCTCTCTTTGATGGGTGGGTGTGCACTTGTGGGGATGTAGTGTTTGACCCCTTTTATTCTTCAAAAGTCTAGCGGATGTTTGCTGAAGACTTGCTCGTATTCTTGCACTAGCCTGTAGACCCCCTTCTTGTGATGTGAAGGTGTGGAGTCAGTGCCTACGTGTAATTCCTTACACCACTCCTCTGGCTGACTTGGTGAGCTGTCACTGAATGGGTGGGCTGAAGCAATGGTGGATGCTGCTGTTTGGATAGCATGTGTATCTACTGAGAACAGCTTATCAATGGTGGCAAATCGGAGCAGCTTAATCTCTTGCTCTCCGCAGTTCAACACTCTCATGGGCACTCTTCCCTTCCATATTAATGAATAAAACTATGATGTAAATAGCATATAGATACCCCACAAATGCAGATAAAAGTAGGTTATGGGAAAAGGGGGAAGAGAGAAACAGGAAAATAGTGGAATAAAGTATACCTTCCAGGTGGGAGAGGAAATGGCAGCACAGCCAGTGGAGGTGAAGCAAGGGGAGCCTGCAACTAAAGAGTTGAGAGCGTTATCACATGGTGACTGAGCCTGATTGTAACGGGAGCATAGAGGTGCCGATCCTGTCTTACCTGCGTTGGTGTAGAAGTGGGTGTCCTGTGGTGGAGTCAGCTATGTGCAGTGGTGGCCGTGGGTTCTTTTATGTGCGACCGTAGTAATAGCTGCGCCCACTTCCTGTATGGGAGTGGAATGCAGTGAGGGTAATGGAACGCACGCCTGCGCATTTGTGTTTAACGTCGCGCATGTGCAGAACGGAGAAAAGGCTGCGCTCACTTCCTAATGAAAGGGAGTGAGACGCATCTGGGAAGGGAAGGGAAAAGATTAGGGTTTGGGGATGATGAAAGGGCTTTCTACGGGCAAGGATGGCAAAGGGTGGCAGTGACGGAAAGTCAGGCAGCCTGTCCTGTCCTGTCCTGTCCGTCCGTCTTTTTGTATCATGAATTGGAAAGACTGCAAGGGGGAGGGGAGGTGCTTGTGTCCAAAAGGAGGAGTTATTCAGATTCATTGCAGTGGGCGGCGGCTGCAAAAAGCACCATTCTTCTTGTTTTTGCTCTGCAAAACAGCCTTTTCAAGGGTTGGCTTGGGTGACAAAATGTCTTCTGTAGGCGTGGGTTTGTCTCCCTCTCCCTAAGATGTGTCCGGTATAGGCCAGGGTGCCACTCAAGGCCGTAACCAATTCGGGTTATAGCTTCTCGGCCTTTTGGCTAAGATCAAGTGTAGTTTCGGAGGACGCTACCTTGGTCGGTACTGGAAGGTGCCTGGGATTGCACGTCTGCCGGCCTTGAGGAAGTGTGTGCGCCTTCTGGTGACACATAGCCCTCTTGTGCCTGGACGGTTCCCAGGCAACGGGAGGCGATCACCTTTGTTATTTTGAAGTCCTACTGATAAACAGAAAAAAAAAAAAATTAAATCTGTTCTTATCAGTTTAATATCTGATACGTCCCCTCTCTGGGGACCATATATTAAATGGATTTTTAGAACAAGGAGATGGAAAAAATCTTGCTCTGTCCACTGCACGCATTGACCTGGTATTGCAGTACCTCCAGGACCGGTGCACCCCTTCTTAACCCAGTTTCCAAAAGCAGAACTCAATTCACCTGATTCAAATGAGCCCCATTAGTTAATTGAAAGAAAGCAAAAACTTTATATGCACCTCAATTTGGCCAATTCACTTTTCACACTTTCACCCTTTTTTTTATCTTTCACACCTTTTACTTGCTTTATTGATGCAAAAAGCTGTGCCAAATAGCAAACTCATCTCCACTCAACTTGACCAACTCTGCTATGTCCCGTGCAGTATCTTATTCTCAGTCTTATCTAGATCATTTGCAATTGAATAGAATAGATCCCTTTTGGCTGCTTATGACTGTGTAAAATATGTAGTTTTACTGGGCTGGGATGAGAGAATCCATTGAAGCATGGTGTAGGGATTGTGGTTCCTGTGTGCTAAGAAGAGAGGCTGGCACCAGCCAGAAAGCCCCATTGCAGCCAATAATCACTTAATAACTTTTTCAACTTGTCATCATATGGGAGGCCTTCCATTCCTTGTAGTAGTCTAGTTGCCCACCTTTGAACTGACTCTAACTTCTGAATGTCCTTATTAAAATGTGGAGCCCAAAACTGGTTCCCATATTCCAGATGTAGCCTTACAAGTGATTTATAGAGGTGTAACAATACGTTGGGATCACGGGATCTAATCTCCCTTTTTATACACCCTAAAATCTTGTCCCAAGCAGCATTCCATCAGCCTCTGGAAGGTTCCTGGCGCATTGCACAGCTCGAAGGGCATGCTTTTGAACTCGCAGAGACCCATAGGGGTGGCGAAGGCGGTCTTCTCCCGGTCTGCCTCAGCAACGGACACTTGCCAATAGTGACTAGTGAGATCAAGGGTAGAAAAATAATTTGCAGTTCTCAATGCAGCTAGCGATTCCTCAATACGGGGAGTGGTGCCGTCCTTCTTTTTTAACAGGATCAACAGAGCTGCCCAAAGGCTACAACTGTCACGGATAACCCCAGCCGCCTTCATGTTGCTCAACATGTACTTGGTACACTGGCAATGTGAAGGTGGTATTGGCTTATAGCTCTCTTTGATGGGTGGGTGTGCACCTGTGGGGATGTGGTGTTGGACCCCTTTTATTCCCCCAAAATCTAGCGGGCTTCCCACCGGTAACCCGCTCCCCAGCTTGGATGGATGCTGAGGGAGCCCCTTTTGCCCGCAGGCTCTGGCCCTGGGAACTGTAGCCTTGGCGGTGACTGTGCTTCCCTCTACGGTGTGAGCTGTTGCCTTCAATCGGGTCTTGACTGCTGGGAAACCCTGGAGGTTCCTGTCGCTAACGGATTTGACCGGTTTTACGGCGACTCCTAGCCTGGTCGGGGTCCGTAGGCCCTGCCGGATGGTGCTGGCTTCTCTTCACTCCCCGATCTGGTACCGGCGGGCCACCGCCCATCCCCGGTCCGTACGGTTCACTCCAATCAGCCTCTCCTGCAGAAGGTCACCACCGTCTGCCAACCTTGCTGAGTGCCCGGGCCACACACCCGGACACGGTCAGTCTCCTCTCCTCTTCACTTCTCTAACTCCAAAACTGATCTCTAATCTGACTCCTTTTCCCGCCTCCAGGACTGTGAACTCCTCGGTGGGTGGGATCAACCGCCTGGCCCACCCCCTGGTGTGGACATCAGCCCCTGGAGGAAGGCAACTAGGATTTGTGTTTAGCTTCGGTGTGCCTAGCCGGAGTGTAGAGTGTGTTGGTGTAGTACCTGTGACGACCTGGCTTGTCCAGGGCGCCCATGTGGGGTGTTGGCAGTGTATTTGCGCCTGCGTTCAAAGGTTTGCTGAATGGATAACTGAACGCTGCGCTGGGACAAGGACGTGCTTGATGATGGTGTTATTTCTGAGTAGGCAACTGCAGGTGCAGGACCGGAGGAGGCTTGTTCGCAGGCAGCATGGACAGGGGATTGGCTCGCATGCACAACCAGCGAAGACGTAGCAGTGACATTAGCAAGCACTGCTCCTCGACTCTGTTGTACTTCCCACAAAGTCGGGTGCTTGGCTGACATGTGCCTGATCATGCTGGTGGTGGTCAGGCTGCTAGTTTTGGTACCCCTGCTGATGCTGGCACGGCAGGTGTTGCAAATGGCCTTTTTAGAATCATCTGGATCCAACTTAAAAAACTGCCAGACTCGGGAAGACCTAACATTTGTACAGGCACCTTGTGTCGTGTTGTTGTTCCGGGGAACGGTTGCCTGACTTCTGCCTGGAGCCACCACCCTGCTTCTTACTGCCTGTTGGGATGCTACGCCTCCCTCCCCCTGTGCACTGCTGTCCTCGCTCTGCATATCCTCCTGCCAGGTTGGGTCAGTTACTGGATCATCCACCACGTCGTCTTCCTCTTCCGCACCCTGCTCCTCCTCCTGACTTCCTGACAATTGTGTCTCATCATCGTCCACCCCTTGTTGAGACACGTTGCCAACTTCGTGAGAACGTGGCTGCTCAAATATTTGGCCATCTGTACATACGATCTCCTCATGACCCACTTCAACATGAGCTGGCGAGAGGCCAGAATGTGCGAATGGAAATGTGAACAGCTCTTCCGAGTGTCCAAGTGTGGGATCATTAATGTCCGAGGACGTGTACTCAGCCTTGTGGTAGGAAGGAGGATCAGGTTCTGAAATGTGCGGTGCAGTATCACGGCTACTGACACTTGACCGTGTGGAAGACAGAGTGTTTGTGGTGGTGCCAATCTGACTGGAAGCATTATCCGCTATCCAACTAACAACCTGTTGACACTGGTCTTGGTTCAAGAGCGGTGTACTGCTGCGGTCCCCAAGAATTTGGGACAGGATGTGCGAGCGACTAGATGTGGCCCTTTGTTGTGGCAAAATTAGAGCTTGCCCACGACCTCGGCCTCTGCCTGCACCACCATCACGTCCACTTCCTTGTTCCTTGCCAACGCCCTTGCGCATTTTGCAATGCTGTGCTGACGTGTATTCACTAGACTTGGGCGTTATATCAAAGTTTGTGCAAATTGTGCACCTGTACGCTGCCACCGACAGGCACACACGTGCGGTTTTTAAATGCAAGCACGGACGCACTAAGAACCTAACAGGTTTTAGGAGCAAAAATTAATGACGAGAACTCTGACACTATCAGCCACTGCTGACTGACGTGTATTATACACTACACTTGTGCGTTATATAATAGTTTGGTAAAAACGCACACAAGTGCACCTGTACGCTGCCACCGACAGGCACACACGTGCGGTTTTTAAATGCAAGCACGGACGCACTAAGAACCTAACACAGGTTTTAGGAGCAAAAATTAATGACGAGAACTCTGACACTATCAGCCACTGCTGACTGACGTGTATTATACACTACACTTGTGCGTTATATAATAGTTTGGTAAAAACGCACACAAGTGCACCTGTACGCTGCCACCGACAGGCACACACGTGCGGTTTTTAAATGCAAGCACGGACGCACTAAGAACCTAACACAGGTTTTAGGAGCAAAAATTAATGACGAGAACTCTGACACTATCAGCCACTGCTGACTGACGTGTATTATACACTACACTTGTGCGTTATATAATAGTTTGGTAAAAACGCACACAAGTGCACCTGTACGCTGCCACCGACAGGCACACACGTGCGGTTTTTAAATGCAAGCACGGACGCACTAAGAACCTAACAGGTTTTAGGAGCGACAATTGCTGAGAAGTCTGACACTATCAGGACTGTTTTAGACTGTGTACACCAGCCCCAGATATGATGAAGGCTGGTATACGGTCACCACTAGGAATGGCTATATACCCTGCCTGCCTGCCTGCCTGCCTGCCTGTATACTGCTACAATAGTCCTGACAAGGACTCTTTTGGTCACTAGCCTGTATTCCAACCTGGCTATACCCTGCCTGTATACAGCAACAATAGTCCTGAGAAGGACTCTGCTACTGTACTCCGACCTGGCTATACCCTGCCTGCCTGTATACAACTAGAATAGTCCTGAGAAGGACTTTTGGTCACACTGTTTGCAGCCCTGCTACGGAAATAGCTATAAAGGGCCGCAAACCTTTCCCTGAAGCAGCGACCCTCTCCCTGCACTGACTGTCTGGATAGCTGTGAGCAGAGCACAGCGCGCCCGCCGGTATAAAGGCTCGGTCACGCTGTGCAGGCCGGCCAATCACTGCAATTCCACAACTAACAGGGCTGTGGCATTGCAGTGGTCTGCCAGCCAATCCCTGCATGAGGGCTGGCTCTCAAAAGAGCGCCAACATGCAGGGATGAAGACCACGAGTACAGCACGAGTATCGCGAGATTACTCGGTCCCCGTCGAGTAGACCGAGTACAGTGATACTCGTGCGAGTACCGAGTAGTAACAAGCATGCTCGCTCATCACTATTTATTAGTAAAATGGCTTACACTCCCCTTTTTTCCACTTTTTTCTTCACTACTTTTATAAAGAAATTTTTCCTTTCTTTATTCTTAATGCAATTTTATATAGCAACACCACCATTTTTTGCCACGAACATAATTTTTCTTGTCCGTCATCCCGTTCACCCTTACAGGGTTGTGGACAGATGCACTTGTCACTACACTTCTAAGACTCAATACAGGGTCTGGAGCTCAATGCTCCCTTTTTGTTTTTTTTTTCTTCTTTTTTTTCTTTTTTTCATTTTGTCCTTCTTCTTCTTCTTTTTCTGATTTTTGTCTCAAAAAGCTGATGAAATTTGAAACACTATACCCCAGTGATTTTATAAATGTTTCTCAATATATCACTTGAGAACTTTTATGGCCGGTATTGTAACAGTTGACCATCCCGGCAGTATTTGAAATACAGCAGTCAGTCCTCTGACGTAGCTCCATATGTGTATATATAGAGGTTCTTCCTCCTTTGATTGCATACTGTTCTTTTTTTGCCCTGATGAAGGAGACAGTGATCTCTGAAACACATTGACCGGAAAAAAGAATAAAGAGATGAAATAATTAACATCAGTTTCCTTTGGTGACAGCGCGGCACGCACCCGATTTTCCTCCTATACGTTATTGCTCTTCTACTAGGGGCTGCGGCTGTCGCCATTTGTAACGTGCATTTAGGGGTTGTGACTGGCACAACCTTAATAGGTGAGTGCAACTACTATTAATTATTTGTTACCTTACCAGGTAAGACCCTAATTTGTGCGTCTGCTCCAGAGTTATTTCCCTGATTATTAATATCTGACAGGCAGTGATTGATCCTGCATTCTCACCTTCCTCTCTGTTGCACATTCTTATTGTTCCTATATGCTCTCTATTTCCATCAGACTTTTTTTGTCCTTCGGTGGGGCTCTAACATATGTGCACCATTTATTATTTATTTTTATGGATTCCTTTCTTTTTTCATGCTAGCGTTCATTATGCAGTAGTCATTCATGATATATCTTATATTTGTGAATCCATTAGGGCTCTATATGTCTGGTGCATCACATTGGGTCTTTTCAGTGCACAATAGGCACCTTTTTCTGTTATGCTCTGCTGCCACCTTATGGACATCCTATCAGTGATGCCAGAAAAAAATGGACATGTCTCCGTGCAGCAATCACGGACACGCGGGTACGCCGCACGGAGACACGTGCAGTGAAAAATTACTGATGTGTGAGCAGACCCATTCATTATAATGGATCTGCGTATCTCAGTGATTCTGTTATGTTTAAAAAAAAGCACAAACGTACCAGAATCACTGACGTGTGAAACAGGCCTTATAGTGTTTTGATTTATGTATGTATTATACAACTTCTGTGGATCTTGTATGAGTGACTTTTCTTCATTTTATCGGATTGTTTTAAAATATTGAAATAAAGTCACGCTTCCTATGCATCCTTTTGTATTCTGATTGGCTACTATAATACAGTTTTTAGGCACTGAGATCGATACCAGAGGCATGGTCTTCCGCTTACCAGAGGATAAGCTCAAAAGGCTAAGGGACATAATAGAAGGGTTTAGTGCTGTTAATAAGGTGGCATTAAGATAAATGAAATATATCTTCTCGGTCTTCTCGTTTTCTTGCTGAGTTGTGCCAATGGACAGAGTTTTTTCTAGACATTTGCTATTGGAAACTCAGGGAACCAAAGCTCCTGGATAGAGTTGAGCGCGGTTCGTGGTTCGTGGTTCTCCAGTTCTAGGCTCGAGTGATTTTGGGGCATGTTCTAGATCGAACTAGAACTCGAGTTTTTTGCAAAAGCTCGATAGTTCTAGAAACGTTCGAGAACGGTTCTAGCAGCCAAAAAACAGCTAAATCATAGCTTGGTTTCTGCTGTAATAGTGTAAGTCACTCTGTGAATCAAACTATTATCACATTTCAGTGTATAGTGTGCGTGAACAGCGCCTTCAGATCACTGCTGTTTCTATAATGGCGATCGCCATTTTTTTTTTTTTTTTCTTGTCTTCCTTCCCTAAGTGCGCGCGTCTTGTGGGGCGGGCCAGCATGTCAGCCAATCACAGACACACACACAGCTAAGTTGACTTTGAGCCAGAGAAGCAACGGCATGTGTGATAGGATCTGCATGTCACATGTCCCTGCATTATAAAACCGGACATTTTCTTCACGGACGCCATTATCTGCCTTCTGCGTCTTTGGTGTCAGACATCACTGTCGCAGCTCCGTCCTCCTGAGTCCTATAGCCGATACAGCTGTATGCGCTGCATACACAGCGTTAGACAGCATAGGGAGAGCACTTTATAGCAGTCCTTTTAAGGACTCAAACCGGCAGGGTCAGAGAGCCATAGGTGACAGGTCCTGCAAACAGCAACAGCATCTGTGTAGCCAAGGTCAGGGATTTCCTCCCTGCATTTCACCATTAGGAGGGAATAGAAAGGCAGGCTTCCATTCCTCTACCCAGAGCACCACAATCCTGCCACTGTACCCTCCTATCCTCTGCACACTCCAACTCATTATAACTAAGCCATTATACTAGCAAACACTCAGTGTACCTAGTGGCATCCTATCTGTGGCTATTGGACTTTGCTATAGTCCCACTAGTGCAAAGACATTTGCAGAGCACGTCTGCCTGCATTGCACACTCCAACTTTTTTAAACTAAGCAATTTTACTAGCAAACACTCAGTGTACCTAGTGGCATCCTATACGTGGCTATTGGACTTTGCTATAGTCCCACTAGTGCCAAGACATTTGCAGAGCGCATCTGCCTGCGTTGCACACTCCAACTAATTTTAACTTAGCCATTATACTAGCAAACACTCAGTGTACCTAGTGGCATCCTATACGTGGCTATTGGACTTTGCTATAGTCCCACTAGTGCCAAGACATTTGCAGAGCGCATCTGCCTGCGTTGCACACTCCAACTAATTATAAGTAAGCCATTATACTAGCAAACACTCAGTGTACCTAGTGGCATCCTATCTGTGGCTATTGGACTTTGCTATAGTCCCACTAGTGCAAAGACATTTGCAGAGCACGTCTGCCTGCATTGCACACTCCAACTTTTTTAAACTAAGCAATTTTACTAGCAAACACTCAGTGTACCTAGTGGCATCCTATACGTGGCTATTGGACTTTGCTATAGTCCCACTAGTGCCAAGACATTTGCAGAGCGCATCTGCCTGCGTTGCACACTCCAACTAATTATAAGTAAGCCATTATACTAGCAAACACTCAGTGTACCTAGTGGCATCCTATCTGTGGCTATTGGACTTTGCTATAGTCCCACTAGTGCCAAGACATTTGCAGAGCGCATCTGCCTGCGTTGCACACTCCAACTAATTATAAGTAAGCCATTATACTAGCAAACACTCAGTGTACCTAGTGGCATCCTATACGTGGCTATTGGACCTTGCTATAGTCCCACTAGTGCCAAGACATTTGCAGAGCGCATCTGCCTGCGTTGCACACTCCAACTAATTATAAGTAAGCCATTATACTAGCAAACACTCAGTGTACCTAGTGGCATCCTATACGTGGCTATTGGACCTTGCTATAGTCCCACTAGTGCCAAGACATTTGCAGAGCGCATCTGCCTGCGTTGCACACTCCAACTAATTATAAGTAAGCCATTATTATAATTATTATTATTATTTATTATTATAGCGCCATTTATTCCATGGCGCTTTACAAGTGAAAGGGTATACGTACAACAATCATTAACAGTACATAACAGACTGGTACAGGAGGAGAGAGGACCCTGCCCGCGAGGGCTTACAGTCTACAGGGAATGGGTGATGGTACAATAGGTGAGGACAGAGCTGGTTGCGCAGTGGTCTACTGGACTGAGGGCTGTTGTAGGTTATAGGCTTGTTGGAAGAGGTGGGTCTTGAGGTTCCTCTTGAAGCTTTCCACGGTAGGGGAGAGTCTGATGTGCTGAGGTAGAGCATTCCAAAGTATGGGGGATGCACGGGAGAAATCTTGTACGCGATTGTGGGAAGAGAAGATAAGGGAGGAGCAGAGAAGGAGATCTTGTGAGGATCTGAGGTTGCGTGCAGGTAGGTACCGGGAGACTAGGTCACAGATGTAGGGAGGAGACAGGTTGTGCATGGCTTTGTATGTCATGGTTAGTGTTTTGAACTGGAGTCGTTGGGTGATGGGAAGCCAGTGAAGGGATTGGCAGAGTGGCGAGGCTGGGGAGTAGCGAGGGGAGAGGTGGATTAAGCGGGCCGCAGAGTTTAGGATAGATTGGAGGGGTGCAAGAGTGTTGGAAGGGAGGCCAGAGAGCAGGAGGTTGCAGTAGTCGAGGCGGGAGATGATGAGGGCATGCACTAATGTTTTTGCTGATTCTTGGTTAAGGAAAGCACGGATCCGGGAGATGTTTTTGAGTTGTAATCGGCATGAGGTGAAGAGGGCTTGGATGTGTGGCTTGAAGGATAGAGCAGAGTCGAGGGTCACTCCAAGGCAACGAGCTTGTGAGACTGGGGAGAGTAAGCAACCATCGAGTTTGATGGAAAGGCTTGTTGGAGGAGATGAGTGAGGAGGAGGAAAGACAATGAATTCTGTTTTGTCCATGTTAAGTTTTAGGAATCGCACAGAGAAGAAGGATGAAATAGCAGACAGACATTGTGGGATTCTGGTTAGTAGAGAGGTAATGTCAGGTCCATTATACTAGCAAACACTCAGTGTACCTAGTGGCATCCTATCTGTGGCTATTGGACTTTGCTATAGTCCCACTAGTGCCAAGACATTTGCAGAGCGCATCTGCCTGCGTTGCACACTCCAACTAATTATAAGTAAGCCATTATACTAGCAAACACTCAGTGTACCTAGTGGCATCCTATACGTGGCTATTGGACCTTGCTATAGTCCCACTAGTGCCAAGACATTTGCAGAGCGCATCTGCCTGCGTTGCACACTCCAACTAATTATAAGTAAGCCATTATACTAGCAAACACTCAGTGTACCTAGTGGCATCCTATACGTGGCTATTGGACCTTGCTATAGTCCCACTAGTGCCAAGACATTTGCAGAGCGCATCTGCCTGCGTTGCACACTCCAACTAATTATAAGTAAGCCATTATTATTATTATTATTATTATTTATTATTATAGCGCCATTTATTCCATGGCGCTTTACAAGTGAAAGGGTATACGTACAACAATCATTAACAGTACATAACAGACTGGTACAGGAGGAGAGAGGACCCTGCCCGCGAGGGCTTACAGTCTACAGGGAATGGGTGATGGTACAATAGGTGAGGACAGAGCTGGTTGCGCAGTGGTCTACTGGACTGAGGGCTGTTGTAGGTTATAGGCTTGTTGGAAGAGGTGGGTCTTGAGGTTCCTCTTGAAGCTTTCCACGGTAGGGGAGAGTCTGATGTGCTGAGGTAGAGCATTCCAAAGTATGGGGGATGCACGGGAGAAATCTTGTACGCGATTGTGGGAAGAGGAGATAAGGGAGGAGCAGAGAAGGAGATCTTGTGAGGATCTGAGGTTGCGTGCAGGTAGGTACCGGGAGACTAGGTCACAGATGTAGGGAGGAGACAGGTTGTGCATGGCTTTGTATGTCATGGTTAGTGTTTTGAACTGGAGTCGTTGGGTGATGGGAAGCCAGTGAAGGGATTGGCAGAGTGGCGAGGCTGGGGAGTAGCGAGGGGAGAGGTGGATTAAGCGGGCCGCAGAGTTTAGGATAGATTGGAGGGGTGCAAGAGTGTTGGAAGGGAGGCCAGAGAGCAGGAGGTTGCAGTAGTCGAGGCGGGAGATGATGAGGGCATGCACTAATGTTTTTGCTGATTCTTGGTTAAGGAAAGCACGGATCCGGGAGATGTTTTTGAGTTGTAATCGGCATGAGGTGAAGAGGGCTTGGATGTGTGGCTTGAAGGATAGAGCAGAGTCGAGGGTCACTCCAAGGCAACGAGCTTGTGAGACTGGGGAGAGTAAGCAACCATCGAGTTTGATGGAAAGGCTTGTTGGAGGAGATGAGTGAGGAGGAGGAAAGACAATGAATTCTGTTTTGTCCATGTTAAGTTTTAGGAATCGCACAGAGAAGAAGGATGAAATAGCAGACAGACATTGTGGGATTCTGGTTAGTAGAGAGGTAATGTCAGGTCCATTATACTAGCAAACACTCAGTGTACCTAGTGGCATCCTATCTGTGGCTATTGGACTTTGCTATAGTCCCACTAGTGCCAAGACATTTGCAGAGCGCATCTGCCTGCGTTGCACACTCCAACTAATTATAAGTAAGCCATTATACTAGCAAACACTCAGTGTACCTAGTGGCATCCTATACGTGGCTATTGGACCTTGCTATAGTCCCACTAGTGCCAAGACATTTGCAGAGCGCATCTGCCTGCGTTGCACACTCCAACTAATTATAAGTAAGCCATTATACTAGCAAACACTCAGTGTACCTAGTGGCATCCTATACGTGGCTATTGGACTTTGCTATAGTCCCACTAGTGCAAAGACATTTGCAGAGCACGTCTGCCTGCATTGCACACTCCAACTTTTTTAAACTAAGCAATTTTACTAGCAAACACTCAGTGTACCTAGTGGCATCCTATACGTGGCTATTGGACTTTGCTATAGTCCCACTAGTGCCAAGACATTTGCAGAGCGCATCTGCCTGCGTTGCACACTCCAACTAATTTTAACTTAACCATTATACTAGAAAACACTCAGTGTACCTAGTGGCATCCTATACGTGGCTATTGGACTTTGCTATAGTCCCACTAGTGCCAAGACATTTGCAGAGCGCATCTGCCTGCGTTGCACACTCCAACTAATTATAAGTAAGCCATTATACTAGCAAACACTCAGTGTACCTAGTGGCATCCTATACGTGGCTATTGGACCTTGCTATAGTCCCACTAGTGCCAAGACATTTGCAGAGCGCATCTGCCTGCGTTGCACACTCCAACTAATTATAAGTAAGCCATTATACTAGCAAACACTCAGTGTACCTAGTGGCATCCTATACGTGGCTATTGGACTTTGCTATAGTCCCACTAGTGCCAAGACATTTGCAGAGCGCATCTGCCTGCGTTGCACACTCCAACTAATTATAAGTAAGCCATTATACTAGCAAACATTCAGTGTACCTAGTGGCATCCTATACGTGGCTATTGGACCTTGCTATAGTCCCACTAGTGCCAAGACATTTGCAGAGCGCATCTGCCTGCGTTGCACACTCCAACTAATTATAAGTAAGCCATTATACTAGCAAACACTCAGTGTACCTAGTGGCATCCTATCTGTGGCTATTGGACTTTGCTATAGTCCCACTAGTGCCAAGACATTTGCAGAGCGCATCTGCCTGCGTTGCACACTCCAACTAATTATAAGTAAGCCATTATACTAGCAAACACTCAGTGTACCTAGTGGCATCCTATACGTGGCTATTGGACTTTGCTATAGTCCCACTAGTGCCAAGACATTTGCAGAGCGCATCTGCCTGCGTTGCACACTCCAACTAATTATAAGTAAGCCATTATACTAGCAAACACTCAGTGTACCTAGTGGCATCCTATACGTGGCTATTGGACTTTGCTATAGTCCCACTAGTGCCAAGACATTTGCAGAGCGCATCTGCCTGCGTTGCACACTCCAACTAATTTTAACTTAGCCATTATACTAGCAAACACTCAGTGTACCTAGTGGCATCCTATACGTGGCTATTGGACTTTGCTATAGTCCCACTAGTGCCAAGACATTTGCAGAGCGCATCTGCCTGCGTTGCACACTCCAACTAATTATAAGTAAGCCATTATACTAGCAAACACTCAGTGTACCTAGTGGCATCCTATACGTGGCTATTGGACTTTGCTATAGTCCCACTAGTGCAAAGACATTTGCAGAGCACGTCTGCCTGCATTGCACACTCCAACTTTTTTAAACTAAGCAATTTTACTAGCAAACACTCAGTGTACCTAGTGGCATCCTATACGTGGCTATTGGACTTTGCTATAGTCCCACTAGTGCCAAGACATTTGCAGAGCGCATCTGCCTGCGTTGCACACTCCAACTAATTTTAACTTAACCATTATACTAGCAAACACTCAGTGTACCTAGTGGCATCCTATACGTGGCTATTGGACTTTGCTATAGTCCCACTAGTGCCAAGACATTTGCAGAGCGCATCTGCCTGCGTTGCACACTCCAACTAATTATAAGTAAGCCATTATACTAGCAAACACTCAGTGTACCTAGTGGCATCCTATACGTGGCTATTGGACCTTGCTATAGTCCCACTAGTGCCAAGACATTTGCAGAGCGCATCTGCCTGCGTTGCACACTCCAACTAATTATAAGTAAGCCATTATACTAGCAAACACTCAGTGTACCTAGTGGCATCCTATACGTGGCTATTGGACTTTGCTATAGTCCCACTAGTGCCAAGACATTTGCAGAGCGCATCTGCCTGCGTTGCACACTCCAACTAATTATAAGTAAGCCATTATACTAGCAAACACTCAGTGTACCTAGTGGCATCCTATACGTGGCTATTGGACCTTGCTATAGTCCCACTAGTGCCAAGACATTTGCAGAGCGCATCTGCCTGCGTTGCACACTCCAACTAATTATAAGTAAGCCATTATACTAGCAAACACTCAGTGTACCTAGTGGCATCCTATCTGTGGCTATTGGACTTTGCTATAGTCCCACTAGTGCCAAGACATTTGCAGAGCGCATCTGCCTGCGTTGCACACTCCAACTAATTATAAGTAAGCCATTATACTAGCAAACACTCAGTGTACCTAGTGGCATCCTATACGTGGCTATTGGACTTTGCTATAGTCCCACTAGTGCCAAGACATTTGCAGAGCGCATCTGCCTGCGTTGCACACTCCAACTAATTATAAGTAAGCCATTATACTAGCAAACACTCAGTGTACCTAGTGGCATCCTATACGTGGCTATTGGACTTTGCTATAGTCCCACTAGTGCCAAGACATTTGCAGAGCGCATCTGCCTGCGTTGCACACTCCAACTAATTTTAACTTAGCCATTATACTAGCAAACACTCAGTGTACCTAGTGGCATCCTATACGTGGCTATTGGACTTTGCTATAGTCCCACTAGTGCCAAGACATTTGCAGAGCGCATCTGCCTGCGTTGCACACTCCAACTAATTATAAGTAAGCCATTATACTAGCAAACACTCAGTGTACCTAGTGGCATCCTATACGTGGCTATTGGACTTTGCTATAGTCCCACTAGTGCCAAGACATTTGCAGAGCGCATCTGCCTGCGTTGCACACTCCAACTAATTTTAACTTAGCCATTATACTAGCAAACACTCAGTGTACCTAGTGGCATCCTATACGTGGCTATTGGACTTTGCTATAGTCCCACTAGTGCAAAGACATTTGCAGAGCACGTCTGCCTGCATTGCACACTCCAACTTTTTTAAACTAAGCAATTTTACTAGCAAACACTCAGTGTACCTAGTGGCATCCTATACGTGGCTATTGGACTTTGCTATAGTCTCACTAGTGCCAAGACATTTGCAGAGCGCATCTGCCTGCGTTGCACACTCCAACTAATTATAAGTAAGCCATTATACTAGCAAACACTCAGTGTACCTAGTGGCATCCTATCTGTGGCTATTGGACTTTGCTATAGTCCCACTAGTGCCAAGACATTTGCAGAGCGCATCTGCCTGCGTTGCACACTCCAACTAATTATAAGTAAGCCATTATACTAGCAAACACTCAGTGTACCTAGTGGCATCCTATACGTGGCTATTGGACCTTGCTATAGTCCCACTAGTGCCAAGACATTTGCAGAGCGCATCTGCCTGCGTTGCACACTCCAACTAATTATAAGTAAGCCATTATTATTATTATTATTATTTATTATTATAGCGCCATTTATTCCATGGCGCTTTACAAGTGAAAGGGTATACGTACAACAATCATTAACAGTACATAACAGACTGGTACAGGAGGAGAGAGGACCCTGCCCGCGAGGGCTTACAGTCTACAGGGAATGGGTGATGGTACAATAGGTGAGGACAGAGCTGGTTGCGCAGTGGTCTACTGGACTGAGGGCTGTTGTAGGTTATAGGCTTGTTGGAAGAGGTGGGTCTTGAGGTTCCTCTTGAAGCTTTCCACGGTAGGGGAGAGTCTGATGTGCTGAGGTAGAGCATTCCAAAGTATGGGGGATGCACGGGAGAAATCTTGTACGCGATTGTGGGAAGAGGAGATAAGGGAGGAGCAGAGAAGGAGATCTTGTGAGGATCTGAGGTTGCGTGCAGGTAGGTACCGGGAGACTAGGTCACAGATGTAGGGAGGAGACAGGTTGTGCATGGCTTTGTATGTCATAGTTAGTGTTTTGAACTGGAGTCGTTGGGTGATGGGAAGCCAGTGAAGGGATTGGCAGAGTGGCGAGGCTGGGGAGTAGCGAGGGGAGAGGTGGATTAAGCGGGCCGCAGAGTTTAGGATAGATTGGAGGGGTGCAAGAGTGTTGGAAGGGAGGCCAGAGAGCAGGAGGTTGCAGTAGTCGAGGCGGGAGATGATGAGGGCATGCACTAATGTTTTTGCTGATTCTTGGTTAAGGAAAGCACGGATCCGGGAGATGTTTTTGAGTTGTAATCGGCATGAGGTGAAGAGGGCTTGGATGTGTGGCTTGAAGGATAGAGCAGAGTCGAGGGTCACTACAAGGCAACGAGCTTGTGAGACTGGGGAGAGTAAGCAACCATCGAGTTTGATGGAAAGGCTTGTTGGAGGAGATGAGTGAGGAGGAGGAAAGACAATGAATTCTGTTTTGTCCATGTTAAGTTTTAGGAATCGCACAGAGAAGAAGGATGAAATAGCAGACAGACATTGTGGGATTCTGGTTAGTAGAGAGGTAATGTCAGGTCCATTATACTAGCAAACACTCAGTGTACCTAGTGGCATCCTATCTGTGGCTATTGGACTTTGCTATAGTCCCACTAGTGCCAAGACATTTGCAGAGCGCATCTGCCTGCGTTGCACACTCCAACTAATTATAAGTAAGCCATTATACTAGCAAACACTCAGTGTACCTAGTGGCATCCTATACGTGGCTATTGGACCTTGCTATAGTCCCACTAGTGCCAAGACATTTGCAGAGCGCATCTGCCTGCGTTGCACACTCCAACTAATTATAAGTAAGCCATTATACTAGCAAACACTCAGTGTACCTAGTGGCATCCTATACGTGGCTATTGGACTTTGCTATAGTCCCACTAGTGCAAAGACATTTGCAGAGCACGTCTGCCTGCATTGCACACTCCAACTTTTTTAAACTAAGCAATTATACTAGCAAACACTCAGTGTACCTAGTGGCATTCTATACGTGGCTATTGGACTTTGCTATAGTCCCACTAGTGCCAAGACATTTGCAGAGCGCATCTGCCTGCGTTGCACACTCCAACTAAATATAAGTAAGCCATTATACTAGCAAACACTCAGTGTACCTAGTGGCATCCTATACGTGGCTATTGGACATTGCTATAGTCCCACTAGTGCCAAGACATTTGCAGAGCGCATCTGCCTGCGTTGCACACTCCAACTAATTATAAGTAAGCCATTATACTAGCAAACACTCAGTGTACCTAGTGGCATCCTATACGTGGCTATTGGACTTTGCTATAGTCCCACTAGTGCCAAGACATTTGCAGAGCGCATCTGCCTGCGTTGCACACTCCAACTAATTATAAGTAAGCCATTATACTAGCAAACACTCAGTGTACCTAGTGGCATCCTATACGTGGCTATTGGACTTTGCTATAGTCCCACTAGTGCCAAGACATTTGCAGAGCGCATCTGCCTGCGTTGCACACTCCAACTAATTTTAACTTAGCCATTATACTAGCAAACACTCAGTGTACCTAGTGGCATCCTATACGTGGCTATTGGACTTTGCTATAGTCCCACTAGTGCCAAGACATTTGCAGAGCGCATCTGCCTGCGTTGCACACTCCAACTAATTATAAGTAAGCCATTATACTAGCAAACACTCAGTGTACCTAGTGGCATCCTATACGTGGCTATTGGACTTTGCTATAGTCCCACTAGTGCCAAGACATTTGCAGAGCGCATCTGCCTGCGTTGCACACTCCAACTAATTTTAACTTAGCCATTATACTAGCAAACACTCAGTGTACCTAGTGGCATCCTATACGTGGCTATTGGACTTTGCTATAGTCCCACTAGTGCCAAGACATTTGCAGAGCGCATCTGCCTGCGTTGCACACTCCAACTCATTATAACTAAGTTGCATTGTCAGGGATATTTATTCTTTATTATT
This sequence comes from Anomaloglossus baeobatrachus, assembly GCF_048569485.1. Taxonomy (NCBI): domain Eukaryota; kingdom Metazoa; phylum Chordata; class Amphibia; order Anura; family Aromobatidae; genus Anomaloglossus; species Anomaloglossus baeobatrachus. The sequence continues at coordinate 64,897 of NW_027442864.1, forward strand.
CTGCTGTTAATAAAGCTAGACCACCACTGCAATCTTCACCACCTCTCAATTTTTACTACCACATTTTCAGTCCACAATCTTGTCGCAATCAACATGAGTGGCAAAATGACAGATGCTGGTGGAAAGGGGAAGAGGCGTGGTGGAAAAGGCAAAAAAGGTTTTGTCTGTGGGGAAAGTGCAGCAGCACTGAATACACGTTCAGAGACAACGCTGGCAGCTGGACACGACAAAATCTCCAAGGCGTAACTGGAGAGCTCTGGCCATTTTTCTAGGTTTGAAGCCCAAAAGGAGCAAGGCTCCAGTTGCACAGCCATGGCATCGATGTTCATTTGGAGATACTCCTGTATCATCCTCTCCAGCCGTTGAGTATGTGTCAGACTTGTTGTCTCTGGTGGCCTTGCAAAAGAGGGTCTAAAAAAATTATGAAAAGATTCCATAAAATTGCTGTTACCGGCACCAGATACGGTCCTACTGGTACGGGTAGACTGTTGAAGATGACGAGACCGTCCCATGTTTGTCAAGTTACAACTGGGAGATTCCCTACCTGCACGGTTGTTTGGTGGAAAAGCCGAGCTAAGATCGAGTAACAGCTTCTGCTGATACTCCTGCATACGTGCGTCCCTTTCTATGGCTGGAATTATGTCACAAAATTTGGACTTGTACCGGGGATCTAATAGTGTGGCAATCCAGTAGTCATCATCACTTCTAATTTTGACAATACGACTGTCATGTTGGAGGTAGTGCAACAAAAAGGCACTCATGTGTCTTGCGCAGCCATGCGGACCAAGTCCACGCTGTGTTTGTGGCATAGAGGTGCTACCCGTTCTTTCTTCCTCTGACATCTCCCCCCAACCTCTTTCAACTGAAATTTGACCAAGGTCTCCCTCATCCGCTGAGTCTTCCATGTCCATGGACAGTTCGTCCTCCATTTCTTCATGTTCTCCTGCACCTTGCTCAACATTTCGCCTGCTACTATGCGCCCTTGTCGATCCCTGTTCCCCATGGTCCCATGCCTGCTGCGTTGGTGATGATGAACGTCTGGACCTTGGTGATGTTGTTGTCCCTTGCGCATATGAATCCTCCTGTAGTTCCTCCCCTTCATGTTGTCCCACCCCCTGACTCCGAATAGTGTTTAGCGTGTGCTCCAGCATGTAAATGACTGGAATCGTCATGCTGATAATGGCATTGTCAGAGCTAAACATATTCGTCGCCATGTCGAAACTGTGCAGAAGGGTGCATAGGTCCTTGATCTGAGACCACTCCATCAGGGTGATCTGCCCCACCTCTGCATCTCGTTGGCCCAGGCTATACGTCATGACGTATTGCACCAGGGCTCTGCGGTGCTGCCACAGTCGCTGTAACATGTGGAGAGTTGAATTCCAGCGTGTCGCCACATCGCATTTCAGGCGATGAACCGGCAGGCCGAAAGACTTCTGGAGCGATGCAAGTCGCTCTGCTGCGGCGCTTGAACGGCGGAAGTGAGCTGACAGTTTTCGTGCCCTGTTCAGAAGGCCATCTAGGCCGGGATAGTGTGTTAAAAATTGCTGGACGACAAGGTTCAACACGTGAGCCATACAAGGTACGTGTGTCACAATGCCCAGGCGAAGTGCCGCACCCAGGTTTGCAGCATTGTCGCACACGGCCTTACCAGGCTGCAGGTTGAGTGGAGACAACCATTTATTAAACTCGGACCGCAGAGCTGACCACAACTCCTCAGCTGTGTGACTCTTATTCCCAAGACATGTCAAGCTAAAGACCGCCTGATGCCGTTACGCTCTGCTGCCAGCATAGTAATGAGGCGTGCGTGATTCCTTCTGCGCAGTGAGAACGCTGGTGGCCTGACCAGGCAGGCTTGGGGCGGAGGTGGAGGACCCAGATGAGGTGGAGGATGCAGAAGCTGTGGCGGAACTTGGACAGACAGAGGATTGACACACAAGTCGTGGGGACGGCAAGACTTGTGCAGCAGACCCTTCACCATCTATCACCATAGTTACCCAGTGCCCAGTCAGCGACATGTAACGTCCCTGTCCATGCTTACTGGTCCAAGTATCGGTGGTGAAATGCACCCGTTCACACACAGAGTTTCTCAAGGAAGCGGTGATGTTGTGTGCGACATGCTGGTGTAGCACGGGCACACCTTTCTTAGAGAAGTAGTGGCGACTAGGCATCTGGTACTGGGGCACAGCGACAGACATAAGGTCTCTAAAATCCTGTGTGTCCACTAGGCGGAAAGGCAGCATTTCGGTAGCCAACAGCTTACAGAGGGATAGAGTCAACCTCTTAGCTTTGTCATGGGTCGGAGGAAGTGGCCTTTTATTTGACCACATCTGAGGGACAGAGATCTGGCTGCTGTGTGTAGACGGTGTTGAGTAGGGTGTCCCTGGAAAAATGCAGGTTTGTGAGGAAAGTGCAGGCGGAGACATGATGTTGCCTTCATCCAACGTTGGTGCTATCGATGTCTGAGAGAGCTGTACACACTCACTTGTTTCCCCTTCCAAACCAACTGACGACCTTACAAGCAAACTGCCTGTTGCGGTTACAGTGGTGGAAGTTTGGCGTGGAAAAACAGGTGTGACAGCTGTCCCCACAGTCCTAGAAGATGAAGAGCGCGCGGATGCACTGGAAGGGGCGGGCGGTGGATGGTTCGCTCTTGCAGCATTGCAGCACAGTGAGCTTCCCACCGGGACCTATGATATTTATTCATGTGACGATTCATGGAAGAAGTTGTCAAACTGCTGAGGTTTTGACCTCTACTAAGAGAATCATGACAAATTTTACATATCACATGATTTGGGCGATCTTTTTCTATGTCAAAAAAGGACCAGGCTAGGCAAGGCTTAGAGGCCATGCGACCTGTTGATCCACCCCGAATAATGCTCATAGGCAGAGTGGTGGCTGAGGATGCAGTTGTAGACGTGCTACCAGTGCTCCGACTCTGTCCAGGAAGGCGCAAGGTAACTTCGTCGTCGGTTGCATCCTCCTCCACCGCCTCTGTTGACCTCCTCGAGTGCCTGACTGGGGGTTGACAGTAGGTGGGATCTAGAACTTCATCATCAATTGTTGTGTTTGCACTCCCCTCCCCCTCAGACCGAGCCTCTTCTTGCCCTGACCGAATATTTAAGTTGTCATCCCAATCGGGTATCTGCGTCTCATCTTCATCAGTATGTTCCTCATTGTCTATAACCACAGGTGTTACAGTTTGTGACAAAGGGTCAACATTATGCTCAGAAACTTGGTCCTCACGGCCTGAATCAGAGTCACAAAGGTTCTGGGCATCACTGCAGACCATTTCCTGTTCTGTACTCACTGTAGCTTGGGAGCAGACCTCTGATTCCCAGGCTATAGTGTGACTGAACAGCTCTGCAGACTCAGCCATCTCAGTTCCACCATACTGTGCAGGGCTGATGGAGACTTCAGAGCTGGGAGAAATCAAGTGTGATTGGGATGACAACTCAGAGGACTGGTGTTTTTTGGATGCGGTACTTGAAGTGGCTGAGAGGGCACTTGTTGGACCACTTGAGATCCATTCAAGCATTTTCCTTTTTTGCCCATCATCTACCTTTCTTCCTGTTGTTCGTGTCCGTAAAAAAGGGAGCACATCGGATTGTCCACGGTAAGTAGTAGACATCTTACTTTTGCTGGTAGATGGTCTATCTTCAGCAGATGATAATGGAGCTTTGCCACTTTCCCCACAGACAAAACCTTTTTTGCCTTTTCCACCACGCCTCTTCCCCTTTCCACCAGCATCTGTCATTTTGCCACTCATGTTGATTGCGACAAGATTGTGGACTGAAAATGTGGTAGTAAAAATTGAGAGGTGGTGAAGATTGCAGTGGTGGTCTAGCTTTATTAACAGCAGAATAATAAAGAATAAATATCCCTGACAATGCAACTTAGTTATAATGAGTTGGAGTGTGCAACGCAGGCAGATGCGCTCTGCAAATGTCTTGGCACTAGTGGGACTATAGCAAAGTCCAATAGCCACGTATAGGATGCCACTAGGTACACTGAGTGTTTGCTAGTATAATGGCTAAGTTAAAATTAGTTGGAGTGTGCAACGCAGGCAGATGCGCTCTGCAAATGTCTTGGCACTAGTGGGACTATAGCAAAGTCCAATAGCCACGTATAGGATGCCACTAGGTACACTGAGTGTTTGCTAGTATAATGGCTTACTTATAATTAGTTGGAGTGTGCAACGCAGGCAGATGCGCTCTGCAAATGTCTTGGCACTAGTGGGACTATAGCAAAGTCCAATAGCCACGTATAGGATGCCACTAGGTACACTGAGTGTTTGCTAGTATAATGGCTAAGTTAAAATTAGTTGGAGTGTGCAACGCAGGCAGATGCGCTCTGCAAATGTCTTGGCACTAGTGGGACTATAGCAAAGTCCAATAGCCACGTATAGGATGCCACTAGGTACACTGAGTGTTTGCTAGTATAATGGCTTACTTATAATTAGTTGGAGTGTGCAACGCAGGCAGATGCGCTCTGCAAATGTCTTGGCACTAGTGGGACTATAGCAAAGTCCAATAGCCACGTATAGGATGCCACTAGGTACACTGAGTGTTTGCTAGTATAATGGCTTACTTATAATTAGTTGGAGTGTGCAACGCAGGCAGATGCGCTCTGCAAATGTCTTGGCACTAGTGGGACTATAGCAAAGTCCAATAGCCACAGATAGGATGCCACTAGGTACACTGAGTATTTGCTAGTATAATGGCTTACTTATAATTAGTTGGAGTGTGCAACGCAGGCAGATGCGCTCTGCAAATGTCTTGGCACTAGTGGGACTATAGCAAGGTCCAATAGCCACGTATAGGATGCCACTAGGTACACTGAGTGTTTGCTAGTATAATGGCTTACTTATAATTAGTTGGAGTGTGCAACGCAGGCAGATGCGCTCTGCAAATGTCTTGGCACTAGTGGGACTATAGCAAAGTCCAATAGCCACGTATAGGATGCCACTAGGTACACTGAGTGTTTGCTAGTATAATGGCTTACTTATAATTAGTTGGAGTGTGCAACGCAGGCAGATGCGCTCTGCAAATGTCTTGGCACTAGTGGGACTATAGCAAGGTCCAATAGCCACGTATAGGATGCCACTAGGTACACTGAGTGTTTGCTAGTATAATGGCTTACTTATAATTAGTTGGAGTGTGCAACGCAGGCAGATGCGCTCTGCAAATGTCTTGGCACTAGTGGGACTATAGCAAAGTCCAATAGCCACGTATAGGATGCCACTAGGTACACTGAGTGTTTGCTAGTATAATGGCTAAGTTAAAATTAGTTGGAGTGTGCAACGCAGGCAGATGCGCTCTGCAAATGTCTTGGCACTAGTGGGACTATAGCAAAGTCCAATAGCCACGTATAGGATGCCACTAGGTACACTGAGTGTTTGCTAGTAAAATTGCTTAGTTTAAAAAAGTTGGAGTGTGCAATGCAGGCAGACGTGCTCTGCAAATGTCTTTGCACTAGTGGGACTATAGCAAAGTCCAATAGCCACAGATAGGATGCCACTAGGTACACTGAGTTTTTGCTAGTATAATGGCTTACTTATAATTAGTTGGAGTGTGCAACGCAGGCAGATGCGCTCTGCAAATGTCTTGGCACTAGTGGGACTATAGCAAGGTCCAATAGCCACGTATAGGATGCCACTAGGTACACTGAGTGTTTGCTAGTATAATGGCTTACTTATAATTAGTTGGAGTGTGCAACGCAGGCAGATGCGCTCTGCAAATGTCTTGGCACTAGTGGGACTATAGCAAGGTCCAATAGCCACGTATAGGATGCCACTAGGTACACTGAGTGTTTGCTAGTATAATGGCTTACTTATAATTAGTTGGAGTGTGCAACGCAGGCAGATGCGCTCTGCAAATGTCTTGGCACTAGTGGGACTATAGCAAGGTCCAATAGCCACGTATAGGATGCCACTAGGTACACTGAGTGTTTGCTAGTATAATGGCTTACTTATAATTAGTTGGAGTGTGCAACGCAGGCAGATGCGCTCTGCAAATGTCTTGGCACTAGTGGGACTATAGCGAGGTCAAATAGCCACGAATAGGATGCCACTAGGTACACTGAGTGTTTGCTAGTATATATGGCAAAATTATAGATGGAAAGGGAGAAGGGGAGGGGGGGAGAGAGGAGGCTGTAATTGACTACAAGGGTATGAGTTATGAGTGATCATAGGGATAGTGTTACATAAGTGGAAATACCTATGGAGGACCGGATGTGTAAGCGCATACCTTATACAAACCTATAGAGTGCTGATGGGTGAGAGTGTGATGTTAGATATAAGACATCCTATAGTGAATAGTGAGCCGTAATCAAGTGCAACAGGGATATTTCACGTGACTATGGGAACATGGAAGGTAAAGAAAGGGGAGAAAAAACTGTTAGACAAGGTAATCAGACATAATGTAACCAGTTGATCAGACATGACAAACATGACAAATAAAAAACAAGGAAGAATGGAACTCCATACATAGTGGAACCATATATAGTGTGAACACGAAAAAGAACCGGGCGTTAGAAAAAATGTGCACGGCCCAATGAATCAAGTCGGTTCTTCATATTCATGGTTTAAGCCCTTGGGTTCCAACGTGCCCAGAGTATATATCCAGAAAGATTCCCTTTCTTTGAGCTTCCTAATTCTATTGCCTCCTCTGCGTATGGCTGGGACATGTTCGATGACTTGGAATCTTAATTGGGCCACTGTGTGATTATGCGTCACAAAATGGTGTGGGACTGGTAATAGAATCTGCTTACAATGTATTGTTGACTTGTGCTTAGCACAAAAAAAGGGAATCTTTCTGGATATGTACTCTGGACACATTAAAACCCAAGGGCTTAAACCGTGAATATGAAGTACAGACTTGATTCATTGGGCCGTGCACCATGTCACCATGTGTGCAATTGCATTGTCCAATGGCTCACAATGGTTATGCGTTTTCATTGGATGGATAATCGAAGCCATGTTTTTTTCCTTTCTCTTGGGTTTGTTGTGTGAGTAGCCTATAGGATTAAGTTAGTTACCGCAGGCAGTGGATTTAGCTTCCTGTCTTTGGTCCAGTGGTAGATTGATTGTTTGGTCTATGAGCTGTTATGGGTTTTAATCCAGGTGAATGCCCATGGGCTGCCTATAACTGTGTGAAATATGTAGTTTTACTGGGCTGGGATGAGAGAATCCATCGAAGCATGGTGTAGGGATTGTGGTTCCTGTGTGCTAAGAAGAAAGGCTAGCACCAGCCAGAAAGCCCCATTACAGCCAATAATCAACCGCTAGCCGCTGGAACTCGTTGCTCTAGATCATGTCAAACTCTCACCAAGCAGGAATAGATACATTAGCCCACCATCCCACCCAAAGAGCAACTTCTGCTGCGCAGCTGGCTTTCTAGGCAGCAGCGCTATTGTGATGTCAGCGGGGGACATTGTGACAAGCCAGTGTTCCGTCACTTCATGTTGTGCACTGTTCAAACGGAAAATACATCAACAGGCAGACTACAGAAAAGCTTACTGACAAAGGATAGAGAGGGGCTTTCTCAGAGGGCTTTTTACAGTTTGTCTATTCCCAATTAGCCGTTTAAGTATGCTTAATGAAAGTACTAATTCTTTCATAGGCCGCCCATTCTTAGTATTTGACGTTCCTTATATTGCGGTATCAGGCTTCGCAGCAGGTTGCAAAACATTCATCACCCATGACTGTCCCCAATTGGGCTCAGAAGCTAAATGTCTATCATGACCTCTCTTTTTGAAAGTCCAAGAGCAAGCAAACTCTTCCTCCAGGAGAGGGAGCCAACAGATCACTAAAGACATCATCATTGCTCAAAGAAAACACCGAAAAACAATGGAAGCTTTAATTGGAGTGGAATCTGATAGCCAGCACCTGATGCCAAGTCTGCATCTTCTAACACCTGCAGTCACTGCAGCAGCTGAATCCAATGTGTCCAAAAGGGATCTATTCTATTCAATTGCAAATGATCTAGATAAGACTGAGAATAAGATACTGCACGGGACATAGCAGAGTTGGTCAAGTTGAGTGGAGATGAGTTTGCTATTTGGCACAGCTTTTGCATCAATAAAGCAAGTAAAAGGTGTGAAAGATAAAAAAAAAGGGTGAAAGTGTGAAAAGTGAATTGGCCAAATTGAGGTGCATATAAAGTTTTTGCTTTCTTTCAATTCACTAATGAGGCTCATTTGAATCAGGTGAATTGAGTTCTGCTTTTGGAAACTCGGTTAAGAAGGGGTGCACCGGTCCTGGAGGTACTGCAATACCAGGTCAATGCGTGGAGTGGACAGAGCAAGATTTTTTCCATCTCCTTGTTCTAAAAATCCATTTAATATATGGTCCCTAGAGAGGGGACGTATCAGATATTAAACTGATAAGAACAGATTTAATTTTTTTTTTTTCTGTTTATCAGTAGGACTTCAAAATAACAAAGGTGATCGCCTCCCGTTGCCTGGGAACCGTCCAGGCACAAGAGGGCTATGTGTCACCAGAAGGCGCACACACTCCCTCAAGGCCGGCAGACGTGCAATCCCAGGCACCTTCCAGTACCGACCAAGGTAGCGTCCTCCGAAACTACACTTGATCTTAGCCAAAAGGCTGAGAAGCTATAACCCGAATTGGTTACGGCCTTGAGTGGCACCCTGGCCTATACCGGACACATCTTAGGGAGAGGGAGACAAACCCACGCCTACAGAAGACATTTTGTCACCCAAGCCAAACCCTTGAAAAGGCTGTTTTGCAGA
>NW_027442865.1:0-73621 GCF_048569485.1 Anomaloglossus baeobatrachus
GTCATGATTGCATGAAAAAACAGGTGAACATCGCCATGCATATGGACAAAAGGAACACCATACTGGGTCAATATAATCCTTAGTAAATAGTGCGTGATAAACCATAAAACATTCATTGATATATTAATAATCATTTCAATAGAGGAGCTGACCTGAAATTGCAATAGGGCTGCAAATACAAGCCCCTATATATTCATAAGAATAGAAACGAAAAATTTCATGATACAGATAGAGCTAAAAATGAAATTAGATTATGTGGGTTAGTTACCAAAGGACCCAACCCTAGGTTGATAAGTAAATTATATGGAGATCACAAGTTAAATAAAATGTAAATTTATAAGGTTCTCAACAATATTTGCAAAGTATATCAAAAAGCAGCTCCTCCAGTGAAAAAAAGGGGGGGGGGGGAAGACATGTTCAATATAAATAAGCAAGCTCCAATATGTGCATATCGTCTGACGATAAAAACACCATAAAAAAAAAATATATATACATCAGGATGAAACATGTGTGGAGCTTGACTGAAGGAATGCTCATTACAATATGTCCGAATTATGGCATCCGTGCAGGAATGGATGAATTTCATCAAAGAATGACTAGAACAAACACATAAGCATAAAAGCACCTCATTGAATGTCAGAAAACGGATCAGAAATTATTCTATATCTATCGATCTAAAAAATAAATCGCAAATCGGAGCGATAGTTAAAGCCACCTGGGTATCTTGTATTTAGCTTCAAAATCCATTTTGCCTCTGCCAAAAGCAGGGCTTGGAACCAGTCCCCCCCACGAGGGGGTCTGGGAACAGACTCTATACCCGTGATCACTAAGGAAGAAAAATCCGCTGAATGACATTCAATGTAGTGCCTGGTCAGACCAGATAAGGAGCGTTTCTTCACCAATGCAACATAGCTTAAGGAGGTCCTGTCATGAGCTGCTGGAGGTATGCGGACGTGCTCAGAGATCCTGGTTCTAAGTGCTCTAGAGGTGCAGCCGACATAGCCCTTGCGGCATAGTGTGCACGTTGCCACATAGACCACATGTGCAGAAGCACAATTAATAAATGATCGAATTACAAAGCTTTCCCCATTATTCCCTAATAGGGATTTGGTATTGTGCATGAACCTGCAAAGGCCACAACGGCCGGACCCACATTTATAAGACCCAGAGACACTGAGCCAGGTTCTGTTACATTTCTTAGATGTGAACATGCTGGGTGCCATAAGGTTCCCAATGATACGAGCTCTCTTGGCTACTATATTGATCCCCGGCTGAAGAACTGAATTTAGTATGGGGTCCTGACGTAAAAGGGGGATAAAACGCTGGATGGTCTGTTTAATTTGAAAAAAATCAGTGCTAAATGGTGTTGAAAAAGTCACACGATTTCTAGATACTGAGTAAACAGGGCGATTGTTACGGTTGCTGTGGCACTGGAGTCTATGTCCAGATTTCTTGCTACTGCACATGTGCGAGCACTGGAGACTATGTCCAGATTTCTTGCTACTGCACATGTGCAAGCGCTGGAGACTAAGTCCTATCTTGAAGCCATTGCACATGTGCAGGTGACATCATCACTGACACGAGGTCACATGTCTCTGACACCTTCTATGCCGATTGGCCGCTGGTCATGTGCTTGTGACACGTGGTCACATGTCTCTGACACCTTCTATGTCGATTGGTCGCTGGTCATGTGCTTGTGACGCTTTGCTCAGTGATAGGCCAGCGTGACGTCATTCCTGTCGTTCTGGCAGCGGATTGGCTCTGGTGTCCTCCATCTTGGATGAGGCACAGAGTCTATATAAGACCCTGACGCACGCCGCATGGCGCTCAGTCCTCTTGGTTCAAGCATGAGAGTAGACGCTCTGTGCACGTTCCTCTAGGCATCTCTCTGTCTATGCTAGGTGAGCGCTACCGGCAGGGTAGCGTTCTTATACCTTACAGCTTCGGCTGCAGTCCGTATCCTTACCTCTTAGGGGAGCGGACATAGGCAGGTGCCTGAGGCACATGGTCTGGCTGGGCCTTGTGATTCTACTCGTAGGTGGACGTTGCCGCTAGGGTAACGTTCCTTTTACTGCGTCTGGCAGTTGTTCGTATCCTCGCACTCTAGGGGAGCGAACAGAGGTAGGAGCTTTGTGCGGCTTATGCTGCTGTCCGTCTCTTTTGCACCACTAGAAGAGCGGACCTAGGCAGGTGCCATATCTAGTGGTTCGTGTCCTCGCACACAAGTGGAGCGAACGCAGGTAGGAGCTTTGTGCGGCTTACGCTGCTGTCCGTCTCTTTTGCACCACTAGAAGAGCGGACCTAGGCAGGTGCCATATCTAGTGGTTCGTGTCCTCGCACACTAGTGGAGCGAACGCAGGTAGGAGCTTTGTGCGGCTTACGCTGCTGTCCGTCTCCTTGCACCACTAGAGGAACGGACCTAGGTAGGTGCCATTTCACACTCACTGCTTTTGTCTCTGTGATCATTAACAGAGACCATTCCACACACCCTCCAAGTAAGGGAGGAATTGCCTTATTTACTAATTATATTCCTCTGTGAGTTTAACAGAGGTATTGCACTCTGCCATAGTCTGCAGCAGAGTCTTTGCACGGTGGACCCTGACTGTCTGATATTCCTTTAGGTTTTATTATCAGACAGCCCCCCGTAACATTAGGACTGAGCCAAGGGTCTGGCAGTTATGGCAGAATATCAGCAGTTACACCGTTACATACAAGTACTTGAGTCGCGGCTCAAGAGTATAGAGGATAAACCTCAGACCATGGTGACATCTGCACATGATCCTCGACTTGCTCTGCCAAACAGATATTCTGGCGATGCCAGATCATGTCGTGGTTTCATTAGTCAGTGTCAGATACACCTAGAGGTCAACTCTTCTCGCTTCTCTACGGAGAGGTCCAGAGTAGGCTTTATCATCTCCTTACTTCAGGACAAAGCCTTAGAATGGGCGACTCCCCTATGGGAGCGCTCTGATGTGGTTACTCTGAGACATCAAGACTTTCTTGATGCTCTTAAGGCGGTATTCATGGGTCCGCAGGTTACCCATGATGCGGCTCTGAGACTGTTAGATCTGTCTCAGGGTTCGTTATCCACTAGTTCTTATGCCATTGCTTTTAGAACTCTGGTGGCAGAACTAGATTGGCCAGAGAAGGTGTTGATTCCTATCTTCTGGAGAGGGTTGGCAGGCTATGTCAAGGATGCTCTTGCTACTCGTGAGGTCCCTGCTTCTCTGGAGGACTTGATCACAGTAGCAACGAGGATCGACGTACGCCTTGGGAACGTAGACTCGAGGTCTCTTCCTCACGCCCTAAGCTTCGGGCTATACCAGTTGTTGAGGGTCCACTACCATCTTCCTCAGCATCTGAAACATCTCCCACTCCTATGGAGTTAGGTCATACGTCCTCCAGACTACGCAAGTCTGGTCCTCCTATATGTTACGTATGTCGTGAGGCTGGGCACTATGCCAACAAGTGTCCTAGCCGTCAGGGAAACTCCCAGGCCTAGTAACCATTAGAGGGGGGTTACTAGAGACGTCTTCTGCACCCTCTAAGTGTAGTATCCCAGGTCAGCTCTCATTCTCTGAGAATACATGGCCTATTATGGCTTTTGTGGATTCCGGAGCTGACGGGACTTTTGTGTCCTCAGGATTTGTAAAGAGGCACAATATTCCCTCTATCATGTTAGAGGCGCCTATTCCTGTCCGTGTTGTTAATGGGACTATGTTGTCTGACTCCATTACATTGAGGACAGTTCCCTTTCGCCTTTCCCTGTCTCAGGGTCACATAGAGGAGATTTCTTTTCTTGTTTTGCCTGAGGGTATAGACGACGTTCTTCTGGGTCTCCCATGGCTTCGGACCCATGCTCCTCTAATTGACTGGGTGTCCGATAGCATTATTAGTTGGGGTTCGAAATGTCAGTCCCGATGTCTTCCCTTACCACCTAAGGTCGTGGCAGTTGCATCAACTGATCTCTCTCCCATACCTACACCCTATTTGGATTTCGCTGACGTGTTCTCCAAACAGGGTGCTGAGGTTCTTCCACCCCATAGGCCGTATGACTGTGCCATAGACCTTATCCCAGGTTCGGTTCCACCTAAGGGCAGGGTTTACCCCCTGTCAATACCTGAGTCTGAGGCCATGTCGACCTATATAAGAGAGAGTTTAGAGAAGGGGTTCATTCGGAAGTCTGTCTCTCCCGCGGGAGCTGGGTTTTTCTTTGTTCGGAAGAAAGAGGGTGATTTGCGTCCCTGCATAGATTACAGGGGTCTCAACGCAATCACGATAAAGAACAAATACCCGTTACCTTTAATTTCGGAGCTCTTTGACAGACTGAGGGGAGCTCAGGTTTTTACGAAGTTGGATCTGCGGGGTGCGTATAACTTGGTACGAATTCGAGAGGGTGACGAATGGAAGACCGCTTTTAACACCCGAGACGGTCACTATGAATACCTCGTCATGCCTTTTGGTTTATGTAATGCACCCGCAGTATTTCAGGACTTCGTAAATGATGTGTTCAGGGATTTACTGTTATCCTCCGTCGTGGTGTATCTGGACGACATCCTGATTTTTTCTCCTGATCTGGAGACTCATCGTCAGGATGTCGTTCGTGTCCTTTCCCGTTTAAGGGAGCACTCTTTGTTTGCTAAACTCGAAAAATGTGTATTCGAGCAGTCATCCTTGCCTTTTTTGGGCTACATTATCTCACAAGAGGGTCTGGCTATGGATCCTGCGAAGCTCTCTGCTGTCCTGGAATGGTCCGAACCTCATTCCTTAAAGGCGGTGCAACGCTTCTTAGGATTCATAAATTATTACAGGCAGTTCATACCCCATTTCTCTACTTTGGTGGCCCCTTTGGTGGCCTTGACCAAGAAAGGTGCTAATCCAAAAGTCTGGTCTACTGAGACATCCCAGGCTTTTGAGGCAGTAAAAAGACACTTTTCAACTGCTCCCGTTCTTCAAAGACCCGATGAGAATAAGCCCTTCCTCTTGGAGGTTGATGCCTCTTCAGTGGGTGCTGGTGCGGTCTTGTATCAAAAGAACGGTGCAGGTAGAAAAAGGCCGTGTTTCTTCTTTGCTAAAACCTTTTCACCGGCAGAGAGAAACTATACCATTGGGGATAGGGAACTGCTCACCCTGAGATTAGCCTTGGAGGAGTGGCGTGACTTGCTGGAAGGAGCGAAACATCCTTTCCAGGTCTATACAGACCATAAGAATCTGATGTACTTACAAACCTCTCAGCGTCTGAATCCTCGCCAAGCCCGCTGGTCCTTGTTTTTCTCCCGCTTTCACTTCTCCATCAACTATCTGTCTGGGAGTAAGAATAACAAGGGAGACGCCCTGTCTCGCTCTATGGTTTCTACCCAGGAAGAGATTGACGAACCTCGTCTTATCCTTCCCTCCAGCGTTTTTCATACGCTCTCCCCTGTGACGTTAGACCAAATCCCACCGGGCAAGACCTTTGTTCCGCCGGATCGACAGAATGATATACTGTCGTGGGCCCACACCTCAAAGGTGGGTGGGCATTTTGGTATTAGACGGACACGAGAGTTACTCGAGAGGTGGTATTGGTGGCCACACTTAGCCAGCCACGTCAAGATATATGTCGGTTCCTGCTACTCGTGTGCTCGCAACCGTCCGTTACGGCAGAGACCGGCTGGGCTCTTGCATCCTTTACCAGTGCCAGATAGACCATGGGAGGTGGTAGGCATGGACTTTGTGGGTGATCTTCCGTGTTCACAGGGACATAGATTTGTGTGGGTCATTACGGACCATTTCTCCCAGATGGTTCATCTCGTACCGTTATCGAGAATCCCATCTTCTAGGGTACTAGCCAAACTATTCCTCAAGCATGTCTTTAGGCTTCACGGGATGCCAGATCGTATCATTTGTGATAGAGGCCCGCAATTTGCTTCCCGTTTCTGGCGAGATCTTTGTAGCCTTCTGCAAATTGAGTTGAATCTCTCTTCGGCATACCATCCGGAGACCAATGGTTTGGTTGAGCGTACCAATCAATCCATGATTATATACCTTCGACACTTTGTTGCTGAGAACCACGATAACTGGTCCTCCCTCCTACCCTGGGCAGAATTTGCCCTTAACAATTCGCTGGCTGAGGCCACTGGGCAGACACCGTTCGTACTCAATAATGGGCAACACCCTAGGGTACCGGTACCGTTTCCCGCTGCTGCACCTCCTCCTCTTGTGGCCGACTGGGCAACTAATGCCAGAGAGGTTTGGGATCGGACTCAATAGTCGATCGACGCAGCTAAGGACCGTATGAAGACGGTGTCCGATCGGTTTCGTCGCCCGGCTCCTGTCTTTTCTCCAGGGGACTTTGTGTGGCTCTCTGCAAAACACGTGAAACTTAGAGTGAGCTCTGTCAAATTTGCTCCTCGCTTCCTGGGTCCTTATGAGGTTCTTCGACAGGTAAATCCTGTAGTCTACCAATTGAAGTTACCCGTCCATCTTAGGATCCATGACAAATTCCATGTTTCACTGCTAAAGCCGGCAATTTTACCTCACGCTCGTGAAGTGCACTCTCCTGCCTCTGATTCCTCTCGCTCTAGTTATGAGGTACAAGCCATAGTTGGCTCTAAGATGTTTAGAGGGCGCAGGTTCTTCTTGATAGATTGGGAGGGCTACGGCCCGGAACATTGCTCTTGGGAGCCTGAGGAGGCTGTCCATGCTCCCGACTTAGTTGCCGATTACCTGCGTCGCCGGGAGGGGGGCCCTTGAGGGGGAGGTACTGTTACGGTTGCTGTGGCACTGGAGTCTATGTCCAGATTTCTTGCTACTGCACATGTGCGAGCACTGGAGACTATGTCCAGATTTCTTGCTACTGCACATGTGCAAGCGCTGGAGACTAAGTCCTATCTTGGAGCCATTGCACATGTGCGGGTGACATCATCGCTGACATGAGGTCACATGTCTCTGACACCTTCTATGCCGATTGGCCGCTGGTCATGTGCTTGTGACACGTGGTCACATGTCTCTGACACCTTCTATGCCGATTGGTCGCTGGTCATGTGCTTGTGACGCTTTGCTCGGTGATAGGCCAGCGTGACGTCATTCCTGTCGTTCTGGCAGCGGATTGGCTCTGGTGTCCTCCATCTTGGATGAGGCACAGAGTCTATATAAGACCCTGACGCACGCCGCATGGCGCTCAGTCCTCTTGGTTCATGCATGAGAGTAGACGCTCTGTGCACGTTCCTCTAGGCATCTCTCTGTCTATGCTAGGTGAGCGCTACCGGCAGGGTAGCGTTCTTATACCTTACAGCTTCGGCTGCAGTCCGTATCCTTACCTCTTAGGGTAGCGGACATAGGCAGGTGCCTGAGGCACATGGTCTGGCTGGGCCTTGTGATTCTACTCGTAGGTGGACGTTGCCGCTAGGGTAACGTTCCTTTTACTGCGTCTGGCAGTTGTTCGTATCCTCGCACACTAGGGGAACGAACAGAGGTAGGAGCTTTGTGCGGCTTATGCTGCTGTCCGTCTCTTTTGCACCACTAGAAGAGCGGACCTAGGCAGGTGCCATATCTAGTGGTTTGTGTCCTCGCACACTAGTGGAGCGAACGCAGGTAGGAGCTTTGTGCGGCTTACGCTGCTGTCCGTCTCTTTTGCACCACTAGAAGAGCGGACCTAGGCAGGTGCCATATCTAGTGGTTCGTGTCCTCGCACACTAGTGGAGCGAACGCAGGTAGGAGCTTTGTGCGGCTTACACTGCTGTCCGTCTCCTTGCACCACTAGAGGAATGGACCTAGGTAGGTGCCATTTCACACTCACTGCTTTTGTCTCTGTGATCATTAACAGAGACCATTCCACACACCCTCCAAGTAAGGGAGGAATTGCCTTATTTACTAATTATATTCCTCTGTGAGTTTAACAGAGGTATTGCACTCTGCCATAGTCTGCAGCAGAGTCTTTGCACGGTGGACCCTGACTGTCTGATATTCCTTTAGGTTTTATTATCAGACAGCCCCCCGTAACAGCGATCTTCCAACCGATTGGTTCTGGTCCTATTCGCAACAATAGAAGAGGCCCTGTTCAAAGTCCGATCAGGATACCCCCTCCTACTGAGTCTCTCTCTAATGCGGACAGCTTCACAACGATAGGAAGCTTCAGATGAGCATAAACGCTTCGCTCGTAAGAGCTCACCCACAGGTAAATTCTGTAAGGTGTGGGGCATGTGACAGCTACTCGCATGGAGAGAGGTATTGCCACAAATGGGCTTCCTATACAGAACAGAATGAATGGAACCAGTCAAGGGGTCGCCAGATAGCAGGATGTCCAGGAAGGGAGCTGAGTCCACATATAGGTTCATGGTAAATCTCAAATTGAGAGGGTTGTTGTTAAAATGTGCATTGACGGCTTCCATGGCCTCCTGGGGGGTACCAAAATCTCCTGTATTACATATCAAAACGTGATCATCAATATATCTTGCATACCAAATAATGGTATGCAACAATGGATTATTACTTGTATAGATATATTGCTCTTCCCAGTAGGCCATGTAAATATTAGCCAATGCACATGAAAAACTTGCCCCCATAGGACAACCGGCTATCTGGACATAAAATGTACCAATAAACTGGAAAAAATTGTGGGTCAACAGAAAACCTGTTGTCATGAGAATGAATTCTTTGAGGACATCGTCAAATGAGCTGTATTTATTTAGATGAAAATCCAGAGCCTGTAAGGCTTCCCTATGCGGTATGCTAGGATATAATGAGACCACGTTGCTCATTATCCAAAAAGAACCACTCGTCCAGGACATCTTCTCCAAATCCTGTAAGAGACTCTTTGTGTCTCTAATATGACCAATAGTACGTTTCATGAGCGGCTGGATATAATGATCTAGCCAGTCACTCAGATTGCTGGTTAGAGACCCAGTGCTGGCTACTATGGGTCTCAATGGGGGAGGGAAAGTGCCCTTATGGACCTTGGGAAGGCCTTGAAAAATGGGACACACCGGAGAGTCAACAAAAAGATATTCGTGGACCTTTTCGTGGAATTTTGCCCCTAATAATAGGGCTGATCTTTTCCAGACTCTTAGAGATGTTAATAGGTTTGTCAGGAATCTCACAATAAAAAGACATTTTTCCAATACTGATGCGGACAATACTGATAGGCCCAACTCACCTGATCCTCCGACCAACAATTCTACTCATGTCCCCCTATTTTGGAATTTGAGGGAACAGATTGCGGTTACGCACTTACAAGAACTAAGTGACACCTGTACGGGTATATCTGAACCTTCTCCTTTTGTCAATAAGAACCCGAGTTTTTATCCTATTGCCTCCAGGGTTCCTGTTATGGACACGTTCCAGGACCTTATAGAATCGGAGGTCAGAAATATACTCTTGATGAAACCCCGGATTCAGGACAATTTGTCATCCTCTGAAAAAAGAGCACTTAAAGATCTGAAGGACAATAGTCACATTGTGGTCCGGGGGGCGGACAAGGGGGGCTCAGTAGTAGTGCTGGACAGCAAACTGTATGAAAGAGAGATTAATACCATATTGAGTGATAAATCCACTTACAGGCAATTGCCTTGCGATCCCACATCTGATTTTTCCTCCAAGTTACGGGTCCTCTTCTCACAAGGTTTTCAATGGGGAGTTCTTAATGAAAAGGTCCACGAATATCTTTTTGTCGACTCTCTGGTGTGTCTCATTTTTCAAGGCCTTCCCAAGGTCCATAAGGGCACTTTCCCTCCCCCATTGAGACCCATAGTAGCCAGCACTGGGTCTCTAACCAGCAATCTGAGTGACTGGCTAGATCATTATATCCAGCCGCTCATGAAACGTACTATTGGTCATATTAGAGACACAAAGAGTCTCTTACAGGATTTGGAGAAGATGTCCTGGACGAGTGGTTCTTTTTGGATAATAAGCGACGTGGTCTCATTATATCCTAGCATACCATATATGGAAGCCTTACAGGCTCTGGATTTTCATCTAAATAAATACAGCTCATTTGACGATGTCCTCAAAGAATTCATTCTCATGACAACAGGTTTTCTGTTGACCCACAATTTTTTCCAGTTTAACTTAACATTTTATCTCCAGATAGCCGGTTGTCCTATGGGGGCAAGTTTTTCATGTGCATTGGCTAATATTTACATGGCCTACTGGGAAGAGAAATATATCTATACAAGTGATAATCCATTGTTGCATACCATTATTTGGTATGCAAGATATATTGATGATCAAGTTTTGATATGTAATACAGGAGATTTTGGTACCCCCCAGGAGGCCATGGAAGCCGTCAATGCACATTTTAACAACAACCCTCTCAATTTGAGATTTACCATGAACCTATATATGGACTCAGCTCCCTTCCTGGACATCCTGCTATCTGGCGACCCCTTGACTGGTTCCATTCATTCTGTTCTGTATAGGAAGCCTATTTGTGGCAATACCTCTCTCCATGCGAGTAGCTGTCACATGCCCCACACCTTACAGAATTTACCTGTGGGTGAGCTCTTACGAGCGAAGCGTTTATGCTCATCTGAAGCTTCCTATCGTTGTGAAGCTGTCCGCATTAGAGAGAGACTCAGTGGGAGGGGGTATCCTGATCGGACTTTGAACAGGGCCTCTTCTATTGTTGAGAATAGGACCAGAACCAATCGGTTGGAAGATCGCCCTGTTTCCTCAGTATCTAGAAATCGTGTGACTTTTTCAACACCATTTAGCACTGATTTTTTTCAAATTAAACAGACCATCCAGCGTTTTATCCCCCTTTTACGTCAGGACCTCATACTAAATTCAGTTCTTCAGCCGGGGGTCAATATAGTAGCCAAGAGAGCTCGTACCATTGGGAACCTTGTGGCACCCAGCATGTTCACATCTAAGAAATGTAACAGAACCTGGCTCAGTGTCTCTGGGTCTTATAAATGTGGGTCCGGCCGATGTGGCCTTTGCAGGTTCATGCACAATACCAAATCCCTATTAGGGAATAATGGAGAAAGCTTTGTAATTCGATCGTTTATTAATTGTGCTTCTGCACATGTGGTCTATGTGGCAACGTGCACACTATGCCGCAAGGGCTATGTCGGCTGCACCTCTAGAGCACTTAGAACCAGGATCTCTGAGCACGTCCGCATACCTTCAGCAGCTCATGACAGGACCTCCTTAAGCTATGTTGCATTGGTGAAGAAACGCTCCTTATCTGTTCTGACCAGGCACTACATTGAATGTCATTCAGCGGATTTTTCTTCCTTAGTGATCACGGGTATAGAGTCTGTTCCCAGACCCCCTCGTGGGGGGGACTGGTTCCAAGCCCTGCTTTTGGCAGAGGCAAAATGGATTTTGAAGCTAAATACAAGATACCCAGGTGGCTTTAACTATCGCTCCGATTTGCGATTTATTTTTTAGATCGATAGATATAGAATAATTTCTGATCCGTTTTCTGACATTCAATGAGGTGCTTTTATGCTTATGTGTTTGTTCTAGTCATTCTTTGATGAAATTCATCCATTCCTGCACGGATACCATAATTCGGACATATTGTAATGAGCATTCCTTCAGTCAAGCTCCACACATGTTTCATCCTGATGTATCTATATATTTTTTGATGGTCTTTTTATTGTCAGACGATATGCACATATTGGAGCTTGCTTATTTATATTGAACATGTCCTCCCCCCCCCCCTGTTTTTCACTGGAGGAGCTGCTTTTTGATATACTTTGCAAATATTGTTGAGAACCTTATAAATTTATATTTTATTTAACTTGTGATCTCCATATAATTTACTTATCAACCTAGGGTTGGGTCCTTTGGTAACTAACCCACATAATCTAATTTCATTTTTAGCTCTATCTGTATCATGAAATTTTTCGTTTCTATTCTTATGAATATATAGGGGCTTGTATTTGCAGCCCTATTGCAATTTCAGGTCAGCTCCTCTATTGAAATGATTATTAACATATGAATGAATGTTTTATGGTTTATCACACACTATTTACTAAGGATTATATTGACCCAGTATGGTGTTCCTTTTGTCCATATGCACGGCGATGTTCACCTGTTTTTTCATGCAATCATGACATCCCGCCCCTCCCTTCCGCCCATCCAGCGGGTCAGTCTATTTTAGTAACGTTGTGGTATACATGGAACACTTATGATTAAGGACTCTTTCTGTTTTTATGGTGTAGTCCGAAACGTGCAAAGTTTCCATGTATTGATTTATACCTTGGCCTTCACGATGCTTTTAATATTTCCAATAAAGATTACGGAGATTTTATCTTAAAGAAGAATCAGTGCCGGATCATCCTTTTCTTCTCTGCCTTCTTTCACAAACCGGTCGGGACTTACCGGCGGATCCGAGGCACCCGCAAGGTCTACCAGTCCGGGCAACAGGTGAGCTGAAGAATCCCTTTTCCTTTACCCATTCTAGGCTTATCCCCAGCCTGTGCTAGTGTGCTCTGGTGGACGGAGCAAGCAGCACGCTGCGATAAAAGTCACAGAAAAGCTGCAGCAGGTTTACCAGCCTCCCAAAACTGTGCTGTGTGTGTGATTCCCCCCGTCCCCCTCGCTGTGAGTACTCAACCAATCGCTGCCCCCCCCCGCTCAGTGCTGTGTACCCCCTAGTGCTGTGTGTACCCCCTCGTGCTGTGTACCCCCCAATGCTGTGTGTACTCCCTAATGCTGTGTGTATCCCCTAGTGCTGTGTGTACCCCCTAGTGCTGTGTGTACCCCCTAATGCTGTGTGTACCCCCTAGTACAGTGTGTACCCCCTAGTGCTGTGTGTACCCCCTAGTACAGTGAGTACCCCCTAATGCTGTGTGTACCCCTTAATGCTGTGTGTACCTCCTAATGCTGTGTACCCCCTTATGCTGTGTGTACCCCCAAGTGCTGTGTACCTCCTAGTACAGTGTGTACCCCCAGTGCTGTGTACCCCCTCGTGCTGTGTGTACCCCCCAGTGCTGTGTACCTCCTAGTACAGTGTGTACCCCCCCAGTGTTGTGTACCTCCTAGTACAGTGTGTACCACCTAATGCTGTGTGTATTCCCTTGTGCTGTGTGTATCCCCTAATGCTGTGTGTACCCCCTAATGCTGTGTACACCCCAGTGCTGTGTACTCCCTAGTACAGTGTGTACCCCCTAAGCACGGTGTAACCCCTCACTGCTGTCCGTGCCCCCCTAGTGCTGTCTGTACCCCCTGGGTGATGTCTATGCCCCCCCAGTGCTGTCCGCCCCACCTAATGCTGTCCATGCTGCCCCCAGTGCTGTCCATGCCACGGAAAGTGCTGTCTGTGCCCCCCTTATGCTATCCATGCTCCCCAGTGCTGTGTGCCACCCCTCAGTACTGTGTACCTCCCAGTGCTCTTAACTCGCTACTGCTGTCTGTACCCTCCCACTGCTTTCTATGCCCCCCAGTCTGTGCCCTCTTGTTGATGTCTATGTTCCCCCAGACCTGTCTGTCTCCCTAGTGATGCCACCTAGTGCTGTCCATGCTGCCACCCAGTGCAGTCCGTGCTGCCACCCAGTGCAGTCCGTGCTGCCACCCAGTGCAGTCCGTGCTGCCACCCAGTGCTGTCCCTGTCCCCAGTCATGTCTGTGCCACCGCCAGGGCTGTCCATGCCCCCTACTGATGTATATGCCCCAGCCCCTCCTGTGATATAAACTCCCAGTGTCTCCTGTAATTTATGCACCCCTGCCCCTGCTGTGATGTTTATGCCCCCAGCATCTCCAGACAGAGACAAACCTGGAAAAGCAGCTGTGAGAAACAAGATGATCAATATCACCAAACATCACAATTGCACCAAAGAGAAGCAGCTCCTGCCTCCACAGTAGGGGTGAGTTAATTAATTGTTTGACCAAATATAGCAGGGTTATTTTTCAGGTTGATAATGTTGTGCGGCCCCCAAAGGTTAGTACGAAATTCTAAATTGCCCCTGCCAGTAAAAAGGTTCCCCACCCCTGCAGTAAGTGATAGACATACAAAAACACATTAAAAATGTAGTGTTACAGTTGTGAGGTAGCGACCACCAATGTTGTGGATGGTCGCTATGTGTTGCAGTGGAGAAGGATTCCCTGCCCTATTGAACTGAAGATGTGACTGTGGGACCTGTAGTTTCACAGGACTTGGGTTGTAATTAAGGGTTAGCTTCCCTTTAAACTATGGCCGGCGTGATGGACAGGGCTGGAGAATCACATACCTCCACCTGTGGGTGTGTCCGGTTGGGTTTAAGTGACTGTTAGTTTTAGAGACAGAAAAAAGTCTGAGTGTGCTGCATGTAGTGGGTGGGCCTACCCCCTACCAGTTTAGCATAGTTACCCGGCATTGTGATTATTAAAAGTGTTGAATTTTATATTGTTATGTGCTGTGTTAGGGCACCCCCTAGTGGCCGGGTGGAACGGCTGTTGCCACCGGGGAGGAGGAGTCGGCCGGATATCTAGGCAAGGTCTGAATGTGTGTGGAGAGTGAGGATCCGGGTCAGCGGAGTGTGAACATCTGGAGCGGCAAGTGCGATTGTGTGAGCGGAACATCGGGGGACACCTGGGATAAGGAGGTGGACGCAACCTCAAAGCCTATTCTGCCGGTGTGGGTCCGGTGTATGCTTGGCTGAAGAGTGGGAGTCCAGTGGCGCAACCTCAAAGCCTATTCTGCCGGTGTGGGTCCGGTGTATGCTTGGCTGAAGAGTGGGAGTTCAGTGGCGCAACCTCAAAGCCTATTCTGCCGGTGTGGGTCCGGTGTATGCTTGGCTGAAGAGTGGGAGAAGAACTCTGGGCATATCCCCATCAGAGGGTGCGTTTGGGCAGGTTGTCCCCAGCTCCACTAATATTGCCGGAATCCGCTGACCGGAGTGTTTTTCCTCTTTAACTTTGTGAATAAATGTCGTTTTTATTGCATCTGGACTGTTGCCTGCAGCCTCTTTGTGCATCGGCCGACGAAGACACCGACATACACTCTCTCAACATTAAAGAAGTGATGAAGCCAGGGATGTGCCTTGAATATAGTGCTGCCACGACTACACAGCCAGAGGCCTCCCTGGCTGGTCATTTCATGTGGCGTAGTCGGCAGGATACAAGTCCCTTGCCGGAGAACCAGGAGTCTGAAGACCAAGTAGTGCCTGAAGCACGGAATTCGGACTATGAAAGAAGATTCCCAGTCCCATGGTGGGAGGAAGAAGTGCCCAAGGCGTTGGACCGGGCACAAGATGGCGGCAAGATGGCCGACGTCTGTGAAGAAACAGAAAAGGCGCGGAAAATTGGCGCCGAAAGAAGAGCCTGGGGCTGGCCGGTGCCGAAGAGAAAGCATGGAGTACTCCGCCCAAAGAGGGGAGGCGCCAACTCCAGGGCATGGAAGAAGAAAAAGAAAAAGAAGTACCTCAGCGGAGGAGTCGAAATGATGCGTGGGGCTGGGGGTGGAGTCTGTTTAAGAGCGGGAAATGAAGACCCGCCTCCACTTCCTCCAGTCTCAGCGTCGACACCACCGCCATTATCAGCGATTCTGTTGAGAACCGAGATGGAGAACTTTGGGCAACCTGCGGAGTTGGCGACGACTATGGCCCTCATCAGCCTTGGCCGAGGCCGACCCCGGTTCGCCCCTGCTAGCGAGGCCGCGATAGCGGACCTTCCCATTGGGCCGGGAGGCTCTACAAGACCGGACAAGGTCTCTTGGAAGACCTCATGGGACGCTCAAACCGGGAGCACCATTACAGAGGTAAAGGCGACCTATGCTACCCCGCCCATGCCAAGCCGTCCGGGGGTTGCTGCTTTCCCATGGGACACCCCGCAGCTTAACGCCGTCGCCACACCACTTGTCCCGGCACCGGAGTCGGCTGAGGAGTTAGCTGGGCGTCTAGAGGAGGACCACCTGGGCTTCTTCTGGGACCCAGTCATCGCCCCGCCGGAGAAGGCGCGCCCCAGTGTTCCGCCCCCGAAGCCTGACCCCGTCCAGGAACGGCTCCTGGCTGAGACCATTGTCCGGGAAATGCTGTCCGGTCCCGGTGGCGAGAAGCTAGCCCAGCAGTTTGTGACCGGGGTGGTAGTCAAGTTTAACCAGCAAGAGGGATACGGCTTCATCCGAGAAGTAGAGACCGGGGATGACTATTTTTATAACCGGGTTCATCTCGATGTCGAAGGACTCCCTAAGCGATTGCACACCCTTTGGCCGGGCGAGAAAGTCACCTTCCTGCCGGACGCCGGTAGCCGCGGCCTGTTTGCTGTCTGTGTCTCCCGCATGCCGACCTCCCGGGAAGCGGAGCAGTGGCAGGAGGAGATTGAGTGGGAGGAGCAGCAAGAGCGGCGCCGGAGTCACGCTAGGCCGAGTCTGTCTGAGCCCTCTCACCCTAGGCGCATCAAGGCTGTCATCCCAGAGGCAGTGGCTGAACCGACCCCCGATCCGGAGAGGGTCCCAGCCGTGGTAGCGGTGACGCAAAATGTCAACAACAGACCGGTTTTCATGCTGGACGCGTCGCCCGCCGCGCCACCACCATCCCGGGCAGAAACGCCATCACCGTCAAGAGGAGCTGCAGCAGCTGTGCCGGAGGAACCGCCCTACGCCCCGGTGTCTTTCAGGCGAATCCGCCGCCAGCCGGGACAAACTCTGGGGGCCTACATCCAGGCTCAAGCGGAAGAATGGAAGAGAGCCTGGCCCCCAGAGTAAGTTGTTGCCTCCAGCACTTGCCGAGACCGGTGTTGTTCCAGACCGGCAGAAAGTTTCTCTGTTGTTGTAAAGTTTTACGGGCCTGTTGCCCCCAGCAAAGACCGGGAGCGCTCTTGAAGCCTCCGGGCACCTTCAGCGAAGACCGGGAGCGCTACTGAAGCCTCCGGGCACCCATCTAAGACCGGGAGCGCTGTTGAGCCTCCGGGCGCTGTCCAGAGACCGGGAGCGCTGTTGCGCCATCAAGCGCCCCTCAAGACCGGGAGCGCCGCTGAACTGGTGCCGCTGTTGAGGACTGAACCGAAAGGTTTTTATATGTTTATGTTTTTATGTGTTTAAGAGCCTTGCCGGGAGGCTCGGATTTTAAGAGGGGAGGCATGTAGTGGGTGGGCCTACCCCCTACCAGTTTAGCATAGTTACCCGGCATTGTGATTATTAAAAGTGTTGAATTTTATATTGTTATGTGCTGTGTTAGGGCACCCCCTAGTGGCCGGGTGGAACGGCTGTTGCCACCGGGGAGGAGGAGTCGGCCGGATATCTAGGCAAGGTCTGAATGTGTGTGGAGAGTGAGGATCCGGGTCAGCGGAGTGTGAACATCTGGAGCGGCAAGTGCGATTGTGTGAGCGGAACATCGGGGGACACCTGGGATAAGGAGGTGGACGCAACCTCAAAGCCTATTCTGCCGGTGTGGGTCCGGTGTATGCTTGGCTGAAGAGTGGGAGTCCAGTGGCGCAACCTCAAAGCCTATTCTGCCGGTGTGGGTCCGGTGTATGCTTGGCTGAAGAGTGGGAGTTCAGTGGCGCAACCTCAAAGCCTATTCTGCCGGTGTGGGTCCGGTGTATGCTTGGCTGAAGAGTGGGAGAAGAACTCTGGGCATATCCCCATCAGAGGGTGCGTTTGGGCAGGTTGTCCCCAGCTCCACTAATATTGCCGGAATCCGCTGACCGGAGTGTTTTTCCTCTTTAACTTTGTGAATAAATGTCGTTTTTATTGCATCTGGACTGTTGCCTGCAGCCTCTTTGTGCATCGGCCGACGAAGACACCGACATACACTCTCTCAACATTAAAGAAGTGATGAAGCCAGGGATGTGCCTTGAATATAGTGCTGCCACGACTACACAGCCAGAGGCCTCCCTGGCTGGTCATTTCACTGCACATGGAGATTGTGTGCTGCACATGGAGATTGTGTGCTGGAGGTCTCAGTCTGTGTGAAGACTGGAGAGAGACTTCTGGAAATCAGTCCAGGTGAGGACTGGGGAAAAGACTGCAGCCCGACTGGAGGCTGCAGGAAGGAACCACAGTGAGTGGTGTTCGCTGGCAGGAGCCAGAGTGTGGAGACTCCACTATGGACATTTAATTGGACTGGAAGCCCACGGTATGTTATATTTTCCTTTAAGCCAGGAGAGGCTTTGTTACATTTTGTTGAGCAGTTTATGTTGAGTCTATTAAATAAACTGCTGGGTTTTATAAGAGACAGTGATACCTGTGTTGCCTAAGCTACCTAATACCGCTGCAAGCGAGTGAAACCCCCAAGTTTCGGTAAGCAACGTTATACAGTGTACAAAACACACAAGGATGCAGAGGGTTAACACGCTGTAAGTTGGGTTAAATTATACAAACCCTAGGAGTATAGTGAACAGATAAAGCCTAATTGGCTATTCCTTTGGATTTGGATGTAGATAATAACAGAGGTAACAGTAATAGGGCTGTCGAAATTTACAAGATGATGGTCGCGGTGTAAGTAAAGTGCAAAGGCTGGCTGTAAATATATATATATATATATATATATATATATATAGTTCCGGAATTGCGTCAGTGCAGACCTTCATTGGACCTGTGGGCTGACTAATAAAGTGTACATGTGCACTCAAAATTCATCGGTATAGACCTGTATGTTCCCAAATGCTGGTATCCCCATCATTGATGGGTCCATACCCAGGGACTCAACACGTGAATTTCACATATAATAGTGAGAGAATGATAGTAAAATTCTGTAGTAAATATTATATCTCATCACTTTAGAAACAGGACTAAATGGTAATCTCAGCAGCCACAACTCTGCCTAATGGCTGAAATACTAATAAACGCATTGAGTAGTGGAAAATACCAAAGGCAGAAAGAGTGTGCAGGAGAGTAGAAGGCACCTTGCATTAAATTCAAAAGAGCTTGTTGCATTACCTGGTGGTATATGGGGCTGGTTCTTGAGGCAAGAGTAAACCTCCTTAAAGACTATTTTTATAAAGGAACATTTCTCCTTTCCACACCCTTGGTGACCGATTCCATGTTCTGTATGTCTTTTTGTACTGTTTTGTATTTGTTCTTTTAACCTTTACCAATAAAAACTTAATATTTTCAATCATAATTGTGCCTTATCTCCTTTCCTCCTCTTTTGATATGCCTTTCGGAGTTGGCATTACCCCCGAGGGATACTATTGTGTTATCTCCTCGGTGTATTAATCATGGCCAAATTTATGTGTTTAATCCTTATATGATGTGTTTGCTTAATGGCCGTCGCTTGCAGTCTGACGCCGGCGCATGCGCGCTACTGTCCACTGACCCCAACGGGGAAGCGCCGCTCGTCAACGGTGCCAGCACATGCGCAGTGGCTATAGAAGCCAGTGCACATACGCAGCCCTAATGACAGCGGGCAGGTGGAGGACAGCGGGCACGCGCACCAGACTGCAGTAAGCAACTTACGTCACATTCCCATATGCTGCACTATAATATGCGCTTGCTTACTTGCTAATCACTATGCATGATATGCAAAGTTGAAGCGACCAAATGGTCATGGAAACCTATAAATTTATAAATTCCAAGTATGCCTGACATAACGATTGAGACATATGGCAATTCATAACATGCATCAGGTCGTGCAATATGCAGAGAATATCCACGTCAGGAATATTAATCCATTAGAGTGGATTCTTCACATACAAGGTGATCCTTAGAGTTGGTAGAAGTATAC
Organism: Anomaloglossus baeobatrachus; assembly: GCF_048569485.1. Lineage (NCBI taxonomy): Eukaryota > Metazoa > Chordata > Amphibia > Anura > Aromobatidae > Anomaloglossus > Anomaloglossus baeobatrachus. The sequence goes on from NW_027442865.1 coordinate 19,571, forward strand.
TGTAAACAAATGCACTAATTAAAACTGATTAAAAACACTACAGGAAAACAGTGGAAGAGATCAATCAAATATAATGTACTAAATTGCATAAATGATCGTTGCTGCGCAGAGAGCCAGATGGATTAATTGGGGACTATAGAGCTAGTACACAGGCATTTTTTTAGGGGAAAGAGAGTCCAACTTATAAGAAACAAGCAAATTAATTGGTTTCATTCAATCCCATAGTTTCCAATAGTGTAATCCATTTGTATTCTTGCTGTAATAGTTTCTTATTTATATTGCCGCCTCGAATCCCTACGGACACATGTTCAATCCCCCTTACCTTAAAGGTACAGGGATCACTATCATGTTTTAATTTGAAATGTCGAGGGATCGTTTTCAATTCCTCCAAATTGGAGATGGTTTTTGAAGCGACAATGTCGCGTACGTGTTCCCTTGTCCTGACTCTTAGTTGGCGTGATATCAGCCCCATATAAAAATGTGGCCACAACCACACATCGCATAGTATATCACCTGCGTGGTGGATCAGGTGGATACTGGCGACTTTCAAATTCTTTGTCTCCCCATGATGACCTAAAGGTCTTAGTCCTGCACATATTGGTGCATGCCCTACATCCACCACAGGGGTATCTAGTATATACTTTTTTAGGATTGGTTTGGTCTGGAGAACTGGCCACTGGCCAATGGCGCCAATTTGTCGCTAATAATTATTTCTGTGTTTTTCACAGCATCCAGTAATAAGAATAAAATGGATTATGAGGTCAGAGAAAAGTTAATTGCTTTCAAAAATGAACGCAGTGTTCAGTGATGAGCCCATATTGGTGTCTACGGAAAGCAGTGGAGAGATGCAAAATAGTATAGATCGATATAAGGAGTTGCTGTGCAAGAGAACCAGAATCTGGTGGAATAGGGCATTTTTAGAAAAATATCTGGAGAAAAACATCATACCACGGAAACTTAAGGGCACTTTACACTCTGCGATATCGGTATCGATATCGCTAGCGATTGTACCCACCCCCGTCGGTTATGGAACACGGGCAAATCGCTGCCCATGTCGCACAACATCGCTTACACCCGTCACACGTACTTACCTGCCTAGCGACGTCGCTGTGACCAGCGAACCGCCTCCTTTCTAAGGGGGCGGTTCATTTGGCATCATAGCGCCCAATAGTAGAGGAGGGGCGGAGATGAGCGGGCCGAACATCCCGCCCACCTCCTTCCTTCCTCATTGCCGGTGGGACGCTGATACGGTGAGTTTCCTCGTTCCTGCGGTGTCACACATAGCGATGTGTGCTGCCGCAGGAATGACAAACAACCTCGTTACTCACCTGACAACAATATTTGGTGTTTGGACGACCTCTCCAAAACCAACAATTTTTACCACTTTTGCAATCGTTGAAGGTCGCTCGTACATGTTACACGCTGCGATGTCGCTAACGATGCCGGATGTGCTTCACAAACACCATGAGCCCGACGATAAATCGTTAGTGATATCGCAGCGTGTAAAGCACCCTTTATAGTGCAGGTCTTTCCAGCCTTCAAGGAGCCGGATCAATAATTTAGGAATAGGTGGGAACAGGCGGCTACCACCTGCTCTAGAGAGTTCATGGAGCTGCTAGTACAACTAAATAAAAGAATAAAGCAAGAAATCACCAGTTGGTGTTTCTGGGGGACAATACTCACATACAGTTGGATATTTAGCACCAGTGAGGATTAATTACTAAAACTTAGCTTTTATTTAAGCTCTTTAAAATTCAAAGATGAACAGACAATTATAAAATACACTTAGGATCACCCTGCAGGTAGCCAAGGTGCATGTTACCATGCTGTAATGAACAACCCTTGGAATAACAAGGGTTGTTCATTACAGCATAATTGTCTGTTCATCTTTGAATTTTAAAGAGCTTAAATAAAAGCTAAGTTTTAGTAATTAATCCTCACTGGTGCTAAATATACAACTAAATAAACAGTCAGTGACATGGATACAGAAATTGAACAAATACAGAAAAAGCTACAGGATGGCCTATCCAGTGATGCGCTGGTAAGACTAAATTCTGAGATTGAAGATGAATCCATTAAGTGGGAAAAAGAGGTAAGCGATGTTAAAATCAAAAAAGTTTCAGAGAGATACTATGGATCACAACCAAAATAACATCTATAGATGGCATAGGAGACAGCGGGGTAAATGGAAGAACGCTGGATCAAGATCAGGGTCGTTTGCTTCCTGCACGTCCAATGAAGTTCAACGAACCAAGAATCAGGGTCTGGGAGTGGCATGACCTTGCGATCCACGGACAAGAGACAGAACAACTCTAGTAAAAGCATGCACTCGGGATCATATAGGAAGGGTCACAAGAAAAATGATACGAACAAATTACAGGTGATTAACTTATCAGAACATGTATTGACTTATAATAAAAAAAAAAGTTGTTTGAGAGGGGGCTAACCTTTGCACCCACTAATGGCTTTAATCTTTTCACAGCTATAAAAGATGTTAATCTTTTATCAAGGAAATTTATTCTTAAAAAGCTGCATTATAAAAACAGCGATGACCATACGACCATGTCAGACTCTATAATAGAAGAAGCCTGGAGAAATTTGAATTTTTTGTTGGACGAGCAGGATGGAACGACCCAAGGTAAATACCCCAGGCATTTATATCCCAGATCGGTAACATTTCCCGCGATGTCGGCATCTCCTGCGGTGGAGATCTTCACTGATCTGGTTATCCATAATCTCAAGAGGATCTCTACTGCATGACTGAGTGACAACCTTACTCAGGGAGATCGAACGGCACTTTGTGAATTACAGTCGCTCGATGACCTTGTCATCAAACCAGCCGACAAAGGGGGAAACGTTGTCCTATGGCCCAAAAAGATGTATGAGAAGGAGGCACAGAAACAGTTGAGGGATAGAATCACATATATAAAATGATCCACAAATCCTATGTCATCATATTCTGCTGAATTAGGTCTGATACTATATGGCAGGGCATTATCCCTAAAAAAAAAAAAATCTATGACGGTCTAATATTTAAATACCCTAAGACACCAACCACTTACTTCATCCCTAAAATCCACAAAAATGCCACCGAACACCCGGGCAGACCTATCGTGTCTGGATTGGAAGGCCTTTATGACCCGGTGTGCAAATTTGTGGATTTTTGTTTGCAACCACTGGCAGAAGCTCTCCCATCATACGTCCGCGACACCACGTACGTATTAACCAGAATTAACGGGATACATTTGGAGGATGATATGTACCTCGTGACTGCAGATATAGAGTCACTCTATACTTGCATTGATCATCAGCAGGGGTTGGAGGCGGCCCGCTTCTTTTTCGTGAACAGCAACTGGGATGGTCCCACATGTGAGTTGGTCCTTGGGCTGCTTGAGTTCATCCTATCGCATAATTTTTTTTCCTTTAAAGAGCAATTTTATCTACAGCGGAGGGGTACTGCAAAGGGGGCGGCCTGTGCGCCTTCATTTGCAAACCTCTTTCTTGGGTTTTGGGAAAGTGGTTTGCGGGGGGGCGAGGACGCGTGGGCTGTAGACCATATACCCCTCTGGCCATGATACATTGACGATATTTTATTTATTTGGCAAGGCAGTGAGGATGGGCTTAGGCAGTTCATGGGCCAACTCAATGTGAATGATTTTAACATCAGGCGGACCTATGTGTGTAGCAGGGAGGTGGTGGACTTCCTGGACATCAAGATCGATATTGACAGCAACCGACAGCTACAGTCAGACTTATTCAGGAAGCCCACCGCAATCAATTCCCTGTTGCATGCAGAGTCTAGCCACCATTACGTCACTATCAAATCTATCCCAGTTGGGCAGTTTATGAGAACGAAGCGGATTTGCTCAACCCCACAGAAATTTCAAGCTGATATATTGAGAAAGAGATTTCAGTCATGAGAGTACAGCAACAGATCCATAAAGGAAGGGTATAATAGGGCGAAGAAGTTCACATGAGAAACTTTACTCCAGTCCTCCAATGGAGTATCCAAGGACAACAATAATGTCAGATTCATCACAACATATAATTCACAATGTGAAGAGGTGAAAAGAAGTTTGCAGCGCCATTGGCCAGTTCTCCAGACCGAACCAATCCTGAAAAAGTATATACTAGATTACCTCCAGATGACCTATAGGAGAAGCAAAAATCTCAAAGATATATTGGTTAGAAGCCACTACGTGGCGACTACCAATACGCCCTTTGACACAGGGTCACTGGTTAAGGGGTGTTACCCCTGTGGTGGATGTAGGGCATGCGCCAATATGTGTGTGACCTTTAGGTCATCAGGGGAGACAAAGAATTTGAAATTCGCCAGTATATCACCTGCTCCACCACGCAGGTGATATACTATGCGATGTGTGCTTGTGGCCTAATTTATATTGGGCTGACATCACGCCAACTAAGAGTCAGGACAAGGAAAGACGTACGCGACATTGTAGCTGCAACAACCATCTCCAATTTGGAGGAATTGAAAACAATCCCTCGACATTTCAAATTAAAACATGATAGTGATCCCTGTACCTTTAATGTAAGGGGGATTGAACATGTGTCCAGAGGGATTCGAGGCGGCAATATAAATAAGAAACTATTACAGCAAGAATGCAAATGGATTACACTATTAGAAACTAAATCACCTACAGGATTAAATGAAACCAATTAATTTGCTTGTTTCTTATAAGTTGGACTCTCTTTCCCCTAGAAAATGCCTGTGTACTAGCTCTATTGTCCCCAATTAATCCATCTGGCTCTCTGTTTAGAGCACGGTAGCTAGTATGCCGTGCGAATGCATGATGGCACAGGCCTGGTTATATATACAATGGAATGGCCATTATTATTGAATAAAGGTTTTTATGTTCACTATATGTGTGGTGAGTGAAGGGTTAAGAACAGCTGTGTTCTGTCATGAGGAGACTGGTTAAACCAGTTTAGGCTGGTTCTGCGCACCCGTTTTTTCTAACAGCTGATTGGTCAGCTGTTAGAAAAGTGCGGGAAATTTGTAAATAAAAGAAGGGGCTCTCCATCAGCTGGCTGTCAGAATTTCTGAAGATCAAAGAAGAACAGCTGATGGAAAGCCTGCTGCAAGACCGGATGAAGAGGGCGCGCGAGGACAGTGGAGAAGCCTGGCTGAGACAATGCCTGGAGGCGTCTAGGCAGCCAGCAGAAGTTGGAGAAGCTGAGGATCGTGACGCCGCGGTTATCCAGCTTACCGACCCAGAAGAGATGGCAGCGCTGACAGCGGATATCCCGGAAAGAAGGCGGTCCCTGCGGCGCAGCGTCCTTCCAGCGGCAGTCGGTGAGAATGAGGAAGAAGCGGAAGCCGGAGCTTTCCCGCCCATCCTGGCTGCGGAGGCGCGTCATTGTTCAGCGCCGGACAGAGCAGCCACGAAGAGGAAGAGTACGTCATCTAGTCGGCGTCGCCGTAAAAGCGCGGCACCGGCCCAGGGATTTGAAATTCCTGGTGGCAGCGGGAGATCATAGGGGAAGATCGTTCCTGGGGCCAGAAGAGCGACGGCGGCCCCCTGGTCCGAGTCCCCGTCTGAAGAGGAGGAGGTGCCTTGCCGAGGCCAGAGGCAGGGGCCTGAGGCGCGGAGCTGCTGGAGACCAGGGACATCCACAGGAGGGCCGAGAACTGCAGAGCAGAGGACAGGCTGAGAGTTTCAATGTCCCTCTGTCTGTCTCGTGTGCCGGCCCTCTTCCTTTTAGTATAGAAGCTGTAGTGAAGAAAGTGTTATGTGAAATGTTAGCAGGGGGGCGGTGGCTAGGGAGAGTAGTGCAGGTCTTAAGCTGGGTTCACACTAAGCGACAGCGACAACGACGTCGCTGTTACGTCACCATTTTCTGTGACGTAACAGCGACCTTGTAAGTCGCTGTTATGATCGCTGCTTAGCTGTCAAACACAGCGACGCAGCAGCGATCATAACGTCGCTGTGCTACACGTGCAGAGCAGGGAGCCGCGCTTAGCGCTTGCTCCTTGCTCTCCTAGGTACAGTACACATCGGGTTAATTAACCCGATGTGTACTGCAACTACATGTCACAGTGCAGAGAGCAGGGAGCCGCGCACACTGCTTAGCGCTGGCTCCTTGCTCTCCTTGCTACAGTATACATCGGGTTAATTACCCGATGTGTACTGCAGCCACATGTGCACAGAGCAGGAGCCGGCGCTGGCAGCAAGGGCGGAGGCTGGTAACGAAGGTAAATATCGGGTAACCAGGGAAAGGTCTTCCCTTGGTTACCCGATGTTTACGCTGGTTACAGCTTACCGCAGCTGCCAGACGCCGGCTCCTGCTCCCTGCTCGCTTCATTTCGTCGCTCTCTCGCTGTCACACACAGCGATGTGTGTGTCACAGCAGGAGAGTGACGACCAAAAAATGAAGCTGGACATTCAGCAACGACCGGCGACCTCACAGCAGGGGCCAGGTCGTTGCTGGATGTCACACACAGCGACGGGACGTCGCTGCAACGTCACAGAAAATGGTGACGTAGCAGCGACGTCATTGTCGTTGTCGCTGTGTGTGACACCAGCTTTAGTGGTTGTCAGGAGTCCATGTCTCTGCCTGGTTATTTATTTAAGGAGGCTTTGACATGTGACATGTCCCCCCTGGGATTTCATTTGCCGCAGCCAGTTAGGGATAAGATTTACATGGGAGATTATGTTGATTTGTTTTCTCTGCTTCCGTCTAGTAGAGAGAATGTTAAAAAGGATGAGAAGACGGATTTAGATGATAAGAAAAAGGCCGCCTTTAAATCATTCAATAACTGGCTGCAGGCATTTTGCATTTTTTCTTCTGTCTTGAGTGAAAAGAATCCGGCAGTTTGTTCGGGTCTTTTTCAGCACATGGAGAACATATTAGAGGCATATCGCAGTTTTGGTGGCATTGCATGGCTGAATTATGATGAGGGTTTTCGTCAAAAATTAGCCATCCTCCGGAATATGCAATGGGGCCAAAAAGACGTCGGTCTATGGCTAAACCTTATGCTTCCTCAGAGGACTAATTTTAACAGATTTTCTCAAAATAATCCTATGGTTAAAAAAGGTTTCTGCTTTGCATTTAATGAGTCGTCATGTAAATTTACATCCAATTGCAGATTTCGACATGAGTGCTCCTCTTGTGGGGGTAATCATGCCATCTTCAAATGTTTCAAAAAACAGAACCAGAGTACACAGCAACAACACAACACTAAGGAGTCCATGTTTAAAGGAGGTGACACCAGTGATAGTACAAAACATGCTGGGTTGGTTAGATCGCTATCCAGTCAGACAGAATGCTTAGTTAATTTTGGATGGATTTGTGAACGTTTTTTTTGTTCCTGAGTTTAAAGGGTCAGGGTGCGTTTGGGTGGAGAATATTCTTTCAGTAAATGAATTTGAGTCAGTGGTAGCTTCCAAAGTGCTAAAAGAGATTCAATTAGGTAGGGTAGCTGGTCCTTTTGTTAGTCCCCCGTTCAAGAATTTTCGGCTTTCGTCACTCGGGATAGTCCCTAAGAAGGAGAAGGGTAGTTTCCGTCTAATCCACCATTTATCGTTTCCAAGATATGGTTCTTAAATGTTGAGATTGAGCCGGATATAGTCTCGGTTAAATATTCCTCATTTGATCAAGCTGTGGATTTGTTAAGGGAAGCAGGTAGAGGGGCTTTAATGGCAAAATCAGATATTCAGTCAGCATTCAGGCTTTTACCAGTGAATCCTTCGGGTTTCAATTCTCTGGGTTTTCAGTTTAGGGGGCACTATTTTTTTGACAAATGCCTCCCGATGGGTTTTTCTTTGTCTTGTTTTTATTTTGAATCTTTTTCATCATTTTTACATTGGGTTGTTGAGGTTGAGGGAGGTAAGGGAAAATTCTGCATTATTTAGATGATTTTTTATTTGTTGGTAAGGCGGAGTCTGAGGATTGTTTAAAGTTGTTAGTTAAGTTTCGTGAGTTGATGTGTTTGTGTGGTGTTCCTATAGCGGAAGAGAAGACGACTTTGCCCTGTCGGTGTTTGGAGTTTTTAGGCATCACTATTGATTCTGATAGGATGGAGTGTAGGTTGCCTCAGGATAAAGTTGCTAGGTTGGAAGCGGAGCTTTTGAGCTTGATTGTCAGAAAAAAAGACTACTTTGAAGAATCTGTAATCATTGCTTGGGCTTTTGAATTTTAGTTTGCAGATTTTTCCAATAGGTAGGGTATTTTCCATTTTCCGTTTTTTCTAACAGCTGATTGGTCAGCTGTTAGAAAAGTGCGGGAAATTTGTAAATAAAAGCAGGGGCTCTCCATCAGCTGGCTGTCAGAATTTCTGAAGATCAAAGAAGAACACCCACCCGCCATCCCTGGAGAAAGAACTTCTCGTGGAGGATCGCACTCGTCGTGGCATTTGTTAGAGGGAAAAGTCGTCAGCTTTGCTGGCGGACTAGTTTATGGACTGTGGTGATGAAATGGTTAATAAAGATTTGGTTATTTATTGGTAATTTTAATATGCTATTTAACCCTTAATAAATGTCATGGCCATTTAATGCCATCAAAATTATTCAGTGTCACGTCTATTTATTTTATATAGGCCTTGTGTTATCATGCGCAGCAATGATCATTTATGCAATTTAGTACATTATCTTTGATCTCTTCCACCGTTTTCCTGTATTGTTTTTAATCGGTTTTAATTTGTGTATTTGTTTACAGTATACTTCTACCAACCCTAAGGATCACCTTGTATGTGAAGAACCTACTCTAATGGATTCATATTCCTGACGTGGATATTCTCTGCATATTGCACGACTTGATGCATGTTATGAATTACCATATGTCTCAATCGTTATGTATGGCATATGTCGCGGGCGGAAGTGGGGACGCCGCGCTCTCCCACTGCTCGGGTCCGGCTGCCGCTGCTGCTGCGGCCTGCTACTGCTCGGTGGCTCGAGCGATGGGCCGGATCCCGGGGACTCGAGCGGCGCTCCTCGCCCATGAGTGAAAGGGGATTGGTTTTTGGGATTGTTTATTGTCCGTGACGCCACCCACAGTTGTGGTGATTGTGTGGACACCACCGCTGCTCTGTATGGGGATCCCGGGAGCGGTGACAGGGAGCAGCAAAGTTGTTGGTTCTCCCCTCCGTGGGTAGGGGGTGGTTGTCCCAGGGCCCAGTGATGAGGTGGGGGATGAGGGATGGCGGGGTCGGTGCAGGGCTTGGTGGGGTGCAGGGACGCGGGGCAGCGCTGTGCCTCACGGCACTGTGGTACTCACTCAGCCGGAGACGGGAACACAGTTCTCAGTAAAACACACGGCTGGAAAGACGGTTCCCACGGACGGCTGCTGTTGCTTTTCCCCGGTAGTTGACGATGACGGTCCCTTTTCCTGCACCTAAGTCTATATTGGTAGCGATGGGTTCCCACCGGTAACCCGCTCCCCGGCTTGGATATAGGCCGGAGGAGCCCCACTTTACCCGCAGGCGCTGGCCCTGAGAAACTGGTGCCTTGGCGGTGGCGGTGTCTCTCTCCTACGGTTGGACTGTTGCCTTCAATCGGGACTTAGTTGTTGGGAGACCCGGAGGTCCCCTTCACTGACGGATTTGGCAAATTCACGGCGACTCCTAGCCTTGCCGGGATCCGAAAGGCCCCTGCCAATGGTGCTGGCTTCTCTTCGTATACCGTTCCGGTACCGCCGGGCCACCACCCGTCCACGGTCCTTTCGGCAACCTCCGATCAGCCTCTCCTGCAGACGGTCACTGCCGTCTGCTGACCTTGCTCTCTCAGTCCGGGGCACGCACCCGGACCAACTTCAGGCTTCCTCAACTGTCACTTTCTCTTCCACTTTTACTCCTCCCTCTTGCTCCTCTACCACTTCACTCTCACTTCAAACTCTGACTAAACTGATCTGCCTGGTTCTCCCGCCTCCAGGGCTGTGAACTCCTCGGTGTTCGGAGCCAACCACCTGGCCCACCCCCTGGTGTGGACATCAGCCCCTGGAGGAAGGCAACAAGGATTTTTGGTTTAGCTTCGGTGTACCTATCCGGGGTGTAGGGTGTGGTGGTGTCATGACCTGTGACCCCTGGCTTGCCCAGGGCATCACACATACTTGGAATTTATAAATTTATAGGTGTCCAAGACCATTTGGTCGCTTCAACTTTGCATATCATGCACAGTGATTAGCAAGTAAGCAAGCGCATATCATAGTGCAGCATATGGGAATGTGACGTAAGTTGCTTAATGCAGTCTGGTGCGCGTGCCCACTGTCCTCCACCTGCCCGCTGGGTCACGCCACTGTCATTAGGGCTGTGTATAAGCCCTGGCTTCTATAGCCACTGTGCATGCGCTGGCAACCCTGAAGAGCGGTGCTTCCCCGTTGCAGTCGGTGGACAGACTGCAAGCGGTGGCCATTAGGCGAACACATATAAAGAGAGGGAAAATTGATCAGCAATAGCCCCCTGAGGAAGCGTTTTATGCGAAATGTACATAGGGGTGGAAGTGGATGCACTGCTGACCCACCAACTCTAACATGGGTAACAAAGAAATATGATGTTTATATTTGATACTGGGTATTTACTATTTTAGCAAAGCCTGTTAGCAATGACAGATATCATATTCCTTATAAATATATATATATTTATAAGTATATATATATATATATATATATATGAAAGAGGTAAGAGTCCCGGTGCACCACCTACTCCGTGTGTTACTACACGTTCAGCTACTTGAGCCCTACTGAGCCATGGAGGGGATCATGGTGCAGACTTGCGGTGAAGACCAAGATAAATCCAAAGGAGAAAGAAAGTCGCACTTCAGATGATCACCATATAACTCCGTCTTTATTGCAGGGGAAACATGAGGGTACAAGCGGTGGGGAGGGTGAGACAAGCCATACAACGCCGGACGACGGCGTGCCGTTTCGCTAGAACTTAGCTTCCATGGGTCCAGTGCAAACTGCCATGCAGCACCGCCCTTTTAACACAAATGGTGCGGGTACTGCATTAGCAGAGTGATTTAAAATGCAAATGCAAGTATACAATTAGTAGCTGCAAAAAACAGGTGAAGACTTCAAGGGTATTAACATATCACAGTCTAATACACATATCTCTCAAAATACAATAATATACAAAAGGCGGACAGAATCACAATCCCTACAAGAACAGAACAAAATTCTGATGTACAGTACAGCGAGCACAAAAACAGTAGAAATTATTTTAAATTTGTGAAAAAAAAAAAAAAATTTCAGAGACAGTGTATGCAATAATGTTAAAATGCAAAACAGTAGCTATTAATCAACGCCATGATCAGATAGTGCTAGCAAAACAAGGGTGTCACAGTCAGGATGTCATATAGTCGACATGCCAAAAAAAAAAAAAGGTCTTTCAAGAAAAACTGACAAGTTGTTTCTGTCATTCAAACCTAGCGGTCCCATTGCGTTTAGATCCAGAATCAATCTGGATTCTTTTTGTAACAGCGTGCGGTGCGTGTCGCCGCCTCTGCTGCTAGGATTGACTTTAAACAGACCAGCAAAAGAACAGGACAGGACTGCGATGGCGACGAATGATCGTGATAGACCTCGCAAATTTTTTTAAAAAAAAAATACCAGGAAAAATGCCGCATAATGCCGCCGTGGATAGATGCACCTTCAATTTCAAATACAATTCTGTTTGACATTGTGAGATCCAGCATAAAGAGACACTGGCATTTGTTGAAAAACGATAAAGACCTTAGAGCCCTGGTTAAAGAGGGTCCCTTGGTATCTTACAGAAGAGGCCATAATTTAGTCGACCTTTTGGTAAAAAATAGATTCGTGCCCACAAAGGAAAAGACATGGTTAGACAAGAAAAAAATTAAGGGTAATTTTAGATGTGGGAATTGTCCTTTCGGTTCGGCCCATAAAACAAGGGATGTAATAAGTGGGGTGTGAGTACCTCAGGGTTAATGATTTCATATCGTGCAAGTCCACTTATATAGTGTATGCATTATTCTGCCCCTGCAATTTTTATTACATTGGAAAAACTATCCGGCCCCTTTACGTCCGTTTTAGGGAACATTGCAAATCCTTAATATCAGGGATAGGTTCAGCAAGACTTATTAAACACATGCAGGAATGCCATAATAGTAATTCCAATCTACTTTCTTTTGCTGGTCTGTTTAAAGTCAATCCTAGCAGCAGAGGCGGCGACACGCACCGCACGCTGTTACAAAAAGAATCCAGATTGATTCTGGATCTAAACGCAATGGGACCGCTAAGTTTGAATGACAGAAACGACTTGTCAGTTTTTCTTTAAAGACCTTTTTTTTTTTTTTTTGGCATGTCGACTATATGACATCCTGACTGTGACACCCTTGTTTTGCTAGTGTGACGCCCTGGCACAGCCAGGTTGTCACATAAAGAGTTAATCCTCCTTGGTAATATGATCTCACACTGGTGCAGCCAAACAAGCACAGCCCCCAGTGTAAGGGAAAAGCAGAGGAGAGGGGAGGGGCTGGAGCAGAGAGTGTGGAGAGGTCAGAGAGAACAGAGGTCTGGAGTTCAGCTCCCGGCTGGGAGTGAAGCGTTCTCCAAGAGGGCCGGGGCAGGCCGTAGTGAGGAAGGGGCCAGAACAGGTAGCCGGAGCTGGGCGGTGGCCCCCCGGTACCTGGGTACCCGGATCACTACAGGGGAGTAGATTCCCCGTCCCCGGCTGAGGAGAAAGTGGAAGAGAGAGGAGAGAAAGGCACTTGGCTGCAGGGAAGAACAACAAGGGCTGCTGCACCGTGTGTGGGACACTAACACCCCGTACCAAAGGCTGCGGACACCGGCAATTCTTAGTTCACCAGTGACTCCGTGTGACTTTCTTGTGAGTACACCCGTGCCCTCGGGCATTGCACTGCAGCACTGCGCCCTGCTCCCTGCTTACCCCATCACCGGGCCCCGGGACTACCAACCCCCTACCCACGGAGGGGAGAAATAACATCTAGCTGCTCCATACCATCCCCGGGACCCCCACACTGAGCAGCGGTGGTGCCATCACCACAACCGTGGGTGGCGTCACGAACTATAACAATTCCCCTTACTAAATCCCCTTTTACTGTGGAGCCTGGGATCACAGACCGGGTCACGCCATCGTGATACCCACAGAAGTGACTCTGTGGCCCGGATCTGAGTACCCCCTGGTCCCCGGGCGACACATTTGGCGTCACGAACAGGATCGAACCCATCCAGTTACCTGGAGGAAGTGCGCCTTATTCTGGACTGTCAGCGGTGATCCGCTGCAAAAATCTTGAAATCCGCCATTTTAGCCGCCATTTTAGGCGCCAAAAACAACAACTTGGCGCCTTCTTCTCCGAGCGGTGGGCGCGAAAAAGAGGCTCCGCCCCCTGAGAACGCGGGCGGAAGTGAAGCTCCGGAGGACCGGAAGCGAAAAGAGAAACTTTAAAAGCTGCTGGAAGGACTGCTCCCGAGTACCAGGGGGGAGCAGAAAGAAGGAACCGCAGCTTATGTGACGAGGACTGTAAAGGCAGGGATGCCAGGACTCTGCCAGCATTTGGTTCCTGGAGAGGCCGCCGCAGCGATGCACCGACCCGTTACCCCTGTTACCGGTAGCGGAGCCCGCAGCACCTGTTGGGGAGGACCCAGACCTGGGGTCCCCAGGCCTCACCTTTGTCACCAACCTGCCACCGGCCCCGGCAGTCCGCCCGGCCGCGACGGAGATGACGACGGCTCCGGCAGTCCGCCCGGCCGCAACGGCAGCGAAGTACCGGTCCCGTTGACCAATTTGGGGCTGTTCCTGGACTGGGGTCAAGGGGTGCTGCCTGGGTTTTAGGGGCAGCACCAAGGCTAGGTTGTTTGGGTGGGTGACTGAAGGACCCGTTACACAGTTATTATTAAAAGTGTTATTTGTTGTTGCAACGTTGAAGCAATGTGCATCCCGCTGTGGGAAGATTGAAAATGTTTAAAATGTTTTATTCTTTTCCAGTTTAATAAAATGTCGGTGCCTAGCCGGCCCGAGGACGGGCCGTGTTTTACCAGGGGGGTGTGTGACGCCCTGGCACAGCCAGGTTGTCACATAAAGAGTTAATCCTCCTTGGTAATATGATCTCACACTGGTGCAGCCAAACAAGCACAGCCCCCAGTGTAAGGGAAAAGCAGAGGAGAGGGGAGGGGCTGGAGCAGAGAGTGTGGAGAGGTCAGAGAGAACAGAGGTCTGGAGTTCAGCTCCCGGCTGGGAGTGAAGCGTTCTCCAAGAGGACCAGGGCAGGCCGTAGTGAGGAAGGGGCCAGAACAGGTAGCCGGAGCTGGGCGGTGGCCCCTCGGTACCTGGGTACCCGGATCACTACAGGGGAGTAGATTCCCCGTCCCCGGCTGAGGAGAAAGTGGAAGAGAGAGGAGAGAAAGGCACTTGGCTGCAGGGAAGAACAACAAGGGCTGCTGCACCGTGTGTGGGACACTAACACCCCGTACCAAAGGCTGCGGACACCGGCAATTCTTAGTTCACCAGTGACTCCGTGTGACTTTCTTGTGAGTACACCCGTGCCCTCGGGCATCGCACTGCAGCACTGCGCCCTGCTCCCTGCTTACCCCATCACCGGGCCCCGGGACTACCAACCCCCTACCCACGGAGGGGAGAAATAACATCTAGCTGCTCCATACCATCCCCGGGACCCCCACACTGAGCAGCAGTGGTGCCATCACCACAACCGTGGGTGGCGTCACGAACTATAACAATTCCCCTTACTAAATCCCCTTTTACTGTGGAGCCTGGGATCACAGACCGGGTCACGCCATCGTGATACCCACAGAAGTGACTCTGTGGCCCGGATCTGAGTACCCCCTGGTCCCCGGGCGACACACTAGCACTGTCTGATCATGGCGTTGATTAATAGCTACTGTTTTGCATTTTAACATTATTGCATACATTGTCTCTGAAACAATTTTTTTTTTTTTTCACTAATTTAAAATAATTTCTACTGTTTTTGTGCTCGCTGTACTGTACATCAGAATTTTGTTCTGTTCTTGTAGGGATTGTGATTCTGTCCGCCTTTTGTATATTATTGTATTTTGAGAGATATGTGTATTAGACTGTGATATGTTAATACCCTTGAAGTCTTCACCTGTTTTTTGCAGCTACTAATTGTATACTTACATTTGCATTTTAAATCACTCTGCTAATGCAGTACCCACACAATTTGTGTTAAAAGGGCGGTGCTGCATGGCAGTTTGCACTGGACCTGTGGAAGCTAAGTTCTAGCGAAACGGCACGCCGTCGTCCGGCGTTGTATGGCTTGTCTCACCCTCCCCACCGCTTGTACCCTCATGTTTCCCCTGCAATAAAGACTGAGTTATATGGTGATCATCTGGAGTACGACTTTCTTTCTCCTTTGGATATATATATAACGATTGAGAGGATTTGGCATTTACGTTTGATGTTTTGAACCTGAGTTACCTGAGTGGTCTTATAATGGCTGTTAGTACATAGATCTGCATTTAGTCCTGTTTCTATAGTGATGAGATATAATATTTACTACAAAATTTTACTATCATTTTCTCACTATTATATGTGAGATTCAAGTGTTGAGTCCTTGGGTATGGACCCATTAATTTATTGGCTTCCCTTCCAACACTCTTGCACCCCTCCAATCTATCCTAAACTCTGCGGCCCGCTTAATCCACCTCTCCCCTCGCTACTCCCCAGCCTCGCCACTCTGCCAATCCCTTCACTGGCTTCCCATCGCCCAACGACTCCAGTTCAAAACATTAACCATGACATACAAAGCCATGCACAACCGGTCTCCTCCCTACATCTGTGACCTAGTCTCCCGGTACCTACCTGCACGCAACCTCAGATCCTTACAAGATCTCCTTCTCTGCTCCTCTCTTATCTCCTCTTCCCACAATCGCGTACAAGATTTCTCCCGTGCATCCCCCATACTCTGGAACGCTCTACCTCAGCACATCAGACTCTCCACTACCGTGGAAAGCTTCAAGAGGAACCTCAAGATGTACCTCTTCCAACAAGCCTACAACCTACAATAGCCCTCAGTCCAGTACACCACTGCGCAACCAGCTCTGTCCTCACCTATTGTACCATCACCCATTCCCTGTAGACTGTGAGCCCTCGCGGGCAGGGTCCTCTCTCCTCCTATACCAGTCTGTCTTGTACTGTTAATGATTGTTGTACAAATACCCTCTCTCACTTGTAAAGCGCCATGGAATAAATGGCGCTATAATAATAAATAATAATAATAATAATAATAATAATAATTAATTGATGCGGATACCAGCATTTGTGAACATGCAGGTCCATACCGATGAATTTTGAATGCACAAGCACACTTTATTAGTCAGCTCACAGGTCCAATGAAGGTCTGCACTGACGCAATTCCGGATTATAGATTGTGAGATACCGAGGGGAGAAGTACTAGAGAACAGGTATGTTTCCCATCGGTTCATTTCATATGTCTCCATGTACTGACTGTGGAGCAGTCAGCCCATGCAAATGGGCTGGGAAAAGCTCGGAAAGTTATATCTGGCTCAGCAATAAGTTAGTCACTGAAGCCTGTTTATTTCAGTGTAATTTTGGTTTCGGTTTTTCCTGGACTAATCAGTAGGAATGGCAGTGGGACTGGTTGCTCCCTTCTCCACATTCAATCCAGGTTTTGATTCCTCACTGGATCAGCTGAAATAATCAGGAGGCATTCAGAACAAGGAGACTGCTGAGGAGAGCAGTACAGGCTCATGGCTGCTGGTGCTGAGACTCCATACCTCCGCTTGCTGTGCTGAGGAACCGACACAGTAAGAGAATACTGTTTTGTTTGTTACATAGGTTTATTTTGTAGTTACCATTCTGTTGTTAGTTAGTGGCCAGACGGCCTTAAACATTTATTTTCCTGTTTTTGCATGTGTAACACTGAGAGATAAGTGTACACAATAAAACATTGCAGTGGCCGTATCTGTATGGAACCTGCCAGTCTGCCGCTGTCATCTATGAATCCATAGCCACTTTCTTGGACCAAAGCAAAGATCCCAGCTGAGCTATATCCCCTGTCTCACAAATGGTGGAGAATGCGGGCATTAGTGGCTATTGGACTGTAACTACAGATAAACCGTTCTATGTGCATTGGCTCTTGTTAATGTCCTGGCTGAAAGCTCCTGTGCTGCTGAAGAGCCAAGAGACCAGCAATATGGAGGAGCTGCTGAATCAGTTGGTGCAGGCCAACATTAACCAACAACAGACCAAGACTTACCTCCAGAAGGCGCTGGAGTAGCAGCACCAAATGCAACAAGAGCAGTTAAATGCAATAAAAAAGTCCTTGGTTCGGCAGCCTCGAGACGCGGAGGACTGTGCACAAGGCTCTGCCAGTGCGCAGAAAGCCGTACAAAAGACTTTACTTAAAATGACTACTGATGATGATGTGGAAGCATGTTTGGCAGTATTTGAACGTATTGCAGAACGTGAGCGCCTACCGGTGGACAAATGGGCTGAAGTGGTCGCTCCATTCCTGATCGGAGATCCGCAAAAAGCATATTATGATCTAAGTGGAGCTGATGCTATGGACTATATTAAACTAAAAGGTGAAATCCTGGCAAGGCTGGGAGTAAACACATATGTACGGGCACAGAGGGTACATCTATGGACTTTTGTGGCACATCACCCAGCTCGTTCACAAATGCATGACCTCATCCATCTGGTGAATAAATGGCGCCCGCACAGATGGTGGAACGTGTTGTCCTAGACAAGTACCTGCGATCCTTACCGGCTAAGATCCAAAGGTGGGTCGGACAGGGTGACCCAACTAGCGCTGACCAGTTAGTGAAAATGGTCGAGCGTTACAGCGCTTCTGAAAGCCTACTCCAGTGGATGCTTTCGCCTTGCTGGGGTTCTAGGAAATCGCCTGAAAGTCCTGCTAAAACTACTCCTTTTTCAAAAGAAGAGAATGTTGCAACTAGGGGTAGCAGGTCCACAAAGGACTATGTTAGCGGTGTAATTTCTCAGCAACTCAACAGGCCCAGACTGAAGTCCCCAACTGGGAAGCAAGGGCCTATTCAGTGTTGGTGATGTCGTGGGCTCAGCCACGTAGCTGCTAACTGCCCATTAACTACAGAGCCGATGGACTATAACACTACAAGGTGTCTGTCATTATATGTACAGTCTGTGCTGCGGAGATCCTCACGGGAAATGAAAAACATGTGTGTTGCATTGAGGTCAACGGCTATAGTGTGAAAGCCATCTTAGACTCTGACAGTCAAGTAACCTTGGTACATGCTAGCTTGGTGGACCCTGGAGCAATAACAGATTCAACTGTGGGCATTAGTTCCATACATGGCGATGCTAAAAAACTACCCCACAGCCTGGGTAACTCTTGCCACACTCTTGGGGGCCAAAAGACATCAGGTGGTGATCGTAATGACTATGTTGCATAGTGTAATCCTGGGGAGAGACTTTCCCTTATTCTGGGACTTGTGCAACATTAAAAATGGCGTGAACACCCCGGTTGAAGAAAAACTGGTGAACGATACCCTGGGGCTTGCCCCTGAGCCACTGGAGCAAGATGATGGGGGACCCACCACAGGGGTAGCTCCAGAATCTGTACACTCTCCTCTGGGTGTGTTTGCAGGCGAGGCGGACACGCTAGAGGATGGTATAGAGATGCCAGGTCTTGAGGTGGCCCGTGATAATTTCGGGACTGCTCAACACCAAGATCCTACTACAAGGGCATGGGAAAATGTGAAGGTCTCTGAGGGAAACCCAGGGAAACCCAGGGGCTCAAAATGAGTTTCCACATGTGGCAGTGCAACAGGGCATGCTGTACCACATTGACAAGATGCGAGGAGTGGTGGTGGAACAGCTAGTGGTACCAAAATCTTTTCGTCAGGTGGTTTTAGACCTGGCACATAAACATCCCTTGGGGGGCCACCTGGCTAGAGAAAAGACAAAATACCGTATTCTGCAACGTTTCTTTTGGCTGGGTCAGATGGGAGATGTAACTCAGTACTGTCAGTCCTGTCCTACATGCCAGTTGACTGCACCTATGACACATTTTAGAAGCCCCTTTGTACCCTTGCCAATAATAGAGGTGCCCTTTGAGAGGATAGTAATGGATTTAGTCAGTCCATTAGTTAAATCTGCCAGGGGTCATCAATACATTTTGGTGGTACTGGATTACGCCACCCGTTATCCGGAGGCTGTACCCTTACGGAATGCCAATGCAAAAGCAATTTCAAAGGAGCTTTTAACATGTTTTCTCGCACAGGCATTCCAAAAGAGATACTTATGGATCAGGGGACCCCCTTTATGTCTCATATACTTAAAGAACTATGTAAATTACTAAAAATCTCCCACCTGCGTACCTCAGTGTATCACCCTCAAACTGACGGTCTGGTCGAGCGCTTTAATAAAACCCTAAAGAGGATGTTGAAAAGGGTGGTGGATAAGGACGTAAGGGATTGGGATGCTCTCCTGCTATATCTCTTGTTCGCCATACGAGAGGTACCCCAATCCTCCACGGGCTTTTCACCTTTTGAATTGGTCTATGGGCGGTGTCCCAGAAGACTGTTGGATATTGCCAAGGAGACTTGAGAGCAAGAGGTGACTCCTTACCGCAGTGTAGTTGAACATATAACAATCATGCAGGACAGAATTGCGGCAGTTATGCCAATAGTCAAAGAATGTTTGGAGCGCGCCCAACGCGCCCAAAGCAGGGTGTACAACCGGGCGGCTAAAACACGAGTTTTTCAACCTGGGGAGAGGGTGTTAGTGTTGGTACCTACTGTAGAAAATAATTTCTTGCAAAATGGCAGGGGGCATACGAGGTGCTGTAAAAAATAAGTGAAGTGAATTATAAGGTACACCAACCAGACAAGAGAAAACCCCAACAAATCTACCACATAAACTTGCTTAAGTTCCTGGTGGGACAGAGAGAGTCTGGTAGCAGAGACTACCCTTGATAGTGGGCCTCGAGTGGCACCAACATCTGAGGTAAGTGACCCCCAGATAGTACCACCAGAGGTGGCTATTGCAGACACGCTATCCAAGACCCAAATACAAGAAACCAAGGCGTTCATACAGAGAAACGCAGATATTTTTTCCGAACTACCCGGCCGTACTCACCTAATTAAACATGACATTGTCACCGACCCTCAGACACGAGTACGGTTAAAACCATATCGAATTCCATTGCCCAGGAAGTAAAGAAAATGCTGGCGCTCGGGGTTATTGCGGAGTCCCGGAGTGAGTGGGCTAGTCCTATCGTACTGGTGCCCAAGCCCGATGGGTCTATCCGGTTTTGTAATGATTTTCGCAAGTTAAATGAGGTATCGAAATTCGATGCCTACCCCATGCCAAGAGTTGATGAACTTATAGAGAGACTAGGTTCAGCCAGATACATATCCACTATTGACTTAACAAAAAGTTATTGGCAGATTCCCCTCACTGACTCGGCCAAAGAGAAAACTGCCTTTGTTATGCCACAGGGACTGTTCCAGTATCGGGATATGCCATTTGGGTTGCATGGAGCCCAAGCCACCTTCCAAAGACTAATGGATATCATCCTAAAGCCCCGTGTCCAGTATGCAGCCGCATATTTGGACGATATCATTATCTTTAGTGATAACTGGGAAACTCATTTGCCGAAGGTACAAGCTGTCTTGCACTCTCTAAGGGCTGCCAGGTTGACTGCCAATCCCAAGAAGTGTACATTGGGGTTGGAAGAAGCTCGCTATCTGGGATACATGATTGGTAGGGGAGTTATAAAACCTCAGGCTAAAAAAAGTGGACGCCATTCAGAATTGGCCACAACCAGTCACCAAAAGACAGGTCAGAGCCTTTTTGAGGATCATTGGTTATTACCAGCGGTTCATCAAAAATTTTGCTACTATCGCAGCCCCACTCACAGATCTTACCAAGGGGTCAACCTCTGTCTCAATAAAGTGGAACGCAGAAGCAGAGAACGTCTTTCAAGGGTTGAAAAAGGCTTTATGTGACCAACCAGTGTTGGTTACCCCAAACTTTAAACGGGAGTTTATTGTTCAAACAGATGCCTCTGGTGGGCCAACTAAGCAGAAAACTTAAGGAGGCAGAAAAAAAATACAGTGTGGTTGAGCGAGAAGCCTTAGCTGTGAAGTGGGCCCTGGAAACCCTGCGCTATTATTTACTAGGACGCCAATTTAGCCTAGTGACTAGAGTTGAGTGCGGTTCGCGGTTCTCCAGTTCGCGGCTCGAGTGATTTTGGGGGCTGTTCTAGATCGAACTAGAACTCGAGCTTTTTGCTAAAGCTCGATAGTTCTAGATACGTTCGAGAAAGGTTCTAGCAGCAAAAAGACAAGCTAATTACTAGCTGGCTTTCCGCTGTAATAGTGTAAGTCACTCTGTGACTCACACTATTATGAAATTTCAGCGTATAGTGTGCGGGAACAGCGCATTCAGATCACTGCTGTTTGGATAATGTTTTTTTTTTCCTTGTCTTCCTTCCCTAAGTGCGCGCGTGTAGTGGGGCGGGCCAGAATGTCAGCCAATCCCAGACACACACACAGCTAAGTGGACTTTTAGCCAGAGAAGCAACGGCATGTGTGATAGGATGTCCATGTCACATGTCCATGCATTATAAAAACGGACATTTTCCTCCAGCACGCCATTATCTGCCTTCTGCGTCTTGGTTTCAGTCATCGCTGGTGTAGCTCCTGTCTTCGATACTGCTGTGTACGCTCTATACACAGAGCTATACAGAATAGGGATAGAAGTTTCTATTAGTCCTTTTAAGGGCTAACACCGGCAGGGTTAGAGCCATAGGTGACAGTCAGGTTACGTGAAAACAGATTTTAACAGCTACACAAGATGACAGCGTCTGTGTAGCTAAGGTCAGGGATTTCCTCGCTGCATTTCCCCATTAGGAGGGATAGAAAGGGAGGCTTCCTTTCCTCTACCCAGACCCACAACCCTGCCACTGTACCCTCCTGCCCTTTGCACACTCAAGCTCATTGTTACTAAGCCATTATACTAGCAAACACTGAGTAAACTTAGTGGCATCCTAAAAGTGGCTGTTGGACTTCCATTAGTGTCCCACTGGTGCAAAGATATTTGCAGCACCTCTGCATTGCACACTCAACCTCATTGTTACAAAGCCATTATAATACCAAACACTGAGTAAACTTAGTGGCATCCTAAAAGTGGCTGTTGGAATTCCATTAGTGTCCCACTGGTGCAAATCTATGTGCAGTACCTCTGCATTGCACTCTCAAACTCATTGTTACTAAGCCATTATACTAGCAAACACTGAGTAAACTTAGTGGCATCCTAAAAGTGGCTAATGGACTCCCATTAGTGTCCCACTAGTGCAAAGATATTTTCAGCACCTCTGCATTGCACACTCAAGCTCCTTGTTACAAAGCCATTATAATACCAAACACTGAGGAAACTTAGTGGCATCCTAAAAGTGGCTGTTGGACTTCCATTAGTGTCCCACTGGTGCAAATCTATGTGCAGCACCTCTGCATTGCACACTCAAACTCATTGTTACTAAGCCATTATACTAGGAAACACTGAGTAAACTTAGTGGCATCCTAAAAGTGGCTGTTGGACTTCCATTAGTGTCCCACTAGTGCAAAGATATTTGCAGCACCTCTGCATTGCACACTCAAGCTCATTGTTACAAAGCCATTATAATACCAAACACTGAGGAAACTTAGTGGCATCCTAAAAGTGGCTGTTGGACTTCCATTAGTGTCCCACTGGTGCAAACCTATGTGCAGCACCTCTGCATTGCACACTCAAACTCATTGTTACTAAGCCATTATACTAGCAAACACTGAGTAAACTTAGTGGCATCCTAAAAGTGGCTATTCGACTTCCATTAGTGTCCCACTGGTGCAAATCTATGTGCAGCACCTCTGCATTGCACACTCAAACTCATTGTTACTAAGTCATTATACTAGCAAACTATGCTGCCAGTTTAAGGGCCGTAGTTGCATTGTCAGGGATAGTTATTGTTGTTTATTCTGCTGTTAATAAAGCTAGACCACCGCTGCAATCTACACCACCTCTCAATTTTTACTACCACATTTTAAGTGCACAATCTTGTCACAATCAAAATAAGTGGCAAAATGACAGATTCTGGTGGAAAGGGGAAGAGGCGTGTTGGAAAAGGAAAAAAAGGGTTTGTCCATAAGGAAGGTGGCAAAGCTCCATTAACATCTGCTGAAGATAGACCATCTTCCAGCAAAAGTAAGATGTCTACTACTCACCGTGGACATTCCGATGTGCTCCCTTTTTTACGGCCACGAACAACTGGAACAAAGGTAGATGATGGCCAAAAAAGGAAAATGCTTGAATGGATCTCAAGTGGTCCAACAAGTGCCCTCTCCTCCACCTCAACTACCGCATCCAAAAAACACCAGTCCTCTGAGTTGTCATCCCAATCACACTTGCTTTCTCCCAGCTCTGAAGTCTCCATCTGCCCTGCACAGTATGGTGGAACTGAGATGGCTGAGTCTGCAGAGCTGTTCAGTCACACTATAGCCTGGGAATCAGAGGTCTGCTCCCAAACTACAGTGAGTACAGACCAGGAAATGGTCTGCAGTGATGCGCAGAACCTTTGTGACTCTGATTCAGGCCGTGATGACCAAGTTTCTGAGCATAATGTTGACCCTTATTCACAAACTGAAACACCTGTGGTAATAGACAATGAGGAACATACTGATGACGATGAGACGCAGATACCAGATTGGGATGACAACTTAAATATTCGGTCAGGGCAAGAAGAGGCTCGGTCTGAGGGTGAGGGGAGTGCAAACACAACAATTGATGAGGAAGTTCTAGATCCCACCTACTGTCAACCCACAGTCAGGCCCTCAAGGAGGTCAACAGAGACGGTGGAGGAGGATGCAACTGACAACGAAGTTACCTTGCGCCTTCCTGGACAGAGTCGGAGTACTGGTAGCACGTCTACAACTGCATCCTCAGCCACCACTGTGCCTCTGAGCAGTAGTCAGGGTGGCTCAGCAGGTCACATGCCCTCTAAGCCTTGCCTAGCCTGGTCCTTTTTTGACATAGCAAAAGATCACCCAAATTATGTGATCTGTAAAATTTGTCGTGATTCTGTTAGTAGAGGGCAAAACCTCAGCAGTTTGACAACTTCTTCCATGAATCGTCACATGAATAAATATCATATGTCCCAGTGGGAAGCTCACCGTGCTGCAATGCGGCCTAGCAGAGCGAACCATCCACCACCTGCCCCTTCCAGTGCATCCGCGCGCTCTTCATCTTCTAGGACTGTGGGGACAGCTGTCACATCTGGTTTTCTACGCACAACTTCCACCACTGTAACCACAACAGGCAGTTTTCTTGGTAGGTCGTCAGTGGGTTTGGAAGGGGAATCAAGTGCGTTTGTACAGCTCTCTCAGACATCGATAGCACCAACGTTGGATGAAGGCAACATCATGTCTACGCCTGCACTTTCCTCACAAACCTGCATTTTTCCAGGGATACCCTACTCAACACCGTCTACACACAGCAGCCAGATCTCTGTCCCTCAGATGTGGACAAATAAAAGGCCATTTCCTGCGACCCATGACAAAGCTAAGAGGTTGACTTTATCCCTCTGTAAGCTCTTGGCTACCGAAATGCTGCCTTTCCACCTGGTGGACACACAGGATTTTAGAGACCTTATGTCTGTCGCTGTGCCCCAGTACCAGATGCCCAGTCGCCACTACTTCTCTAAGAAAGGTGTGCCTGCGCTACACCAGCATGTCGCACACAACATCACCGCTTCCTTGAGAAACTCTGTGTGTGAATGGGTGCATTTCACCACCGATACTTGGACCAGTAAGCATGGACAGGGACGTTACATGTCGCTGACTGGGCACTGGGTAACTATGGTGATAGATGGTGAAGGGTCTGCTGCACAAGTCTTGCCGTCCCCACGACTTTTGTGTCAATCCTCTGTCTGTCCAAGTTCCGCCACTGCTTCTGCCTCCTCCACCTCATCTGGGTCCTCCACCTCCGCCCCAAGCCTGCCTGGTCAGGCCACCAGCATTCTCACTGCGCAGAAGGAATCACGCACCCCTCATTACTATACTGGCAGCAGAGCGCAACGGCATCAGGCGGTCTTTAGCTTGACATGTCTTGAAAATAGGAGTCACACAGCGGATGAGTTGTGGGCAGCTCTGGAGACTGAGTTTAATAAATGGTTGTCTCCACTCAACCTGCAGCCTGGTAAGGCCGTGTGCGACAATGCTGCAAACCTGGGTGCGGCCCTTCGCCTGGGCAAGGTGACACACGTGCCTTGTATGGCTCACGTGTTGAACCTTGTTGTTCAGCAATTTTTAACACACTATCCCCGCCTAGATGGCCTTCTGAACAGGGCACGAAAACTGTCTGCTCACTTCCGCCATTCAACCATCGCTGCTGAGCGACTTGCATTGCTCCAGAAGTCTTTCGGCCTGCCGGTTCATCGCCTGAAATGCGATGTGGCGACACGCTGGAATTCGACTCTCCACGTGTTACAGCGACTGTGGCAGCACCGCCGAGCCCTGGTGCAATACGTCATGATGTATAGCCTGGGCTAACGAGATGCAGAGGTGGGGCAGATAACCCTGATGGAGTGGTCTCAGATCAAGGACCTATGCACCCTTCTGCACAGTTTCGACATGGCGACGAATATGTTTAGCGCTGACAATGCCATTATCAGCATGACAATTCCAGTCATTTACATGCTGGAGCACACGCTAAACACTATTCGGAGTCAGGGGATGGGACAACAGGAAGGGGAGGAACTACAGGAGGATTCATATGCACAAGACACAACAACATCACTAAGGTCCAGACGTTCATCATCACCAACGCGGCAGGCATGGGACCATGGGGGACAGGGATCAACAAGGGCGCATGGTAGCAGGCGAAATGTTGAGGAAGGTGCAGGAGAACATGAAGAAATGGAGGACGACCTGTCCATGGACGACTCAGCGGATGAGGGAGACCTTGGTCAAATTTCAGTTGAAAGAGGTTGAGGGGAGATATCAGAGGAAGAAAGAACGGTTAGCACCTCTATGCCACAAACACAGCGTGGACTTGGTCCGCATGGCTGCGCAAGACACATGAGTGCCTTCTTGCTGCACTACCTCCAACATGACCCTCGTATTGTCAAAATTAGAAGTGATGATGACTACTGGCTTGCCACACTATTAGATCACCGGTACAAGTCCAAATTTTGTGACATAATTCCAGCCATAGAAAGAAACGCACATATGCAGGAGTATCAGCAGAAGCTGTTACTCGATCTTAGCTCGGCTTTTCCACCAAACAACCGTGCAGGTGCAGGGAGTGAATCTCCCAGTTGTAACTTGACAACAATGGGACGGTCTCGTCATCTTCAACAGTCTACCCGTACCAGTAGCACCGTATCTGGAGCTGGTAACAGCAATTTTATTGAATCTTTTCATAATTTTTTTAGACCCTCCTTTGCAAGGCCACCAGAGACAACAAGTCTGACACATAGTCAACGGCTGGAGAGGATGATACAGGAGTATCTCCAAATGAACATCGATGCCATTACTTTGCAAATGGAGACTTGCTCATTTTGGGCTTCAAATCTTGAAAAATGGCCAGAGCTCTCCACTTACGCCTTGGAGATTTTGTCGTGTCCAGCTGCCAGCGTTGTCTCTGAACGTGTCTTCAGTGCTGCTGGGTGTGTGCTGACAGATAAGCGCACGCGTCTGTCCAGTGACAATGTGGACAGACTAACGTTCATCAAAATGAACAAGTCATGGATCCAAAAGGAATTTACTACCCCTGTGTCATCCTGGGGAGAGTAAATGCTTGTGTATTTTGAATGTGCTTGATGCAAATCTAGCTGTGAAGTGTACAACTAGGGCACAAGTGCTGCCACTGATGGGGTGTCTGTGTGGCCCAATTTTTGGAAAAAAGGGAGACTCTTCTTGGAGTAACCCTTGCTGTGTTTTTAAAAATGATCCAAGATGCACAGCGCTGGGATCAGGAAAGACTTTGCTACCTACCCCGGTGTCATCCTGGGGACGGTTAAGTATGGCGTATTTTTGAATGTGCTTGATGCAAATCTAGCTGTGAAGTGTACAACTGGGGCACAAGTGCTGCCACTGAAGGGGTGGGTGTGTGTGGGGCCCAATTTTTGGAAAAAATGGAGACTCCGCTTGGAGTAACCCTTGCTTACATTGTTTTTAAAAATGATCCAAGATGCACAGCGCTGGGATCAGGAAAGACTTTGCTACCTACCCCAGTGTCATCCTGGGGACGGTTAAGTATGGCGTATTTTTGAATGTGCTTGATGCAAATCTAGCTGTGAAGTGTACAACTGGGGCACAAGTGCTGCCACTGAAGGGGTGGGTGTGTGTGTGGCCCAATTTTTGGAAAAAAGGGAGACTCCGCTTGGAGTAACCCTTGCTTACATTGTTTTTAAAAATGATTCAAGATGCACAGCGCTGGGATCAGGAAAGACTTTGCTACCTACCCCAGTGTCATCCTGGGGACGGTTAAGTATGGCGTATTTTTGAATGTGCTTGATGCAAATCTAGCTGTGATGTGTACAACTGGGGCACAAGTGCTGCCACTGAAGGGGTGGGTGTGTGTGGGGCCCAATTTTTGGAAAAAAGGGAGACTCCGCTTGGAGTCACCTTGCGGTGTTTTACATGATTTTAGAAGGGCGTGCCATGCCTATATCTGTGTCTCCTCCTCTTTTTCCTTGTCCTGCTGTTTTGTTTTCGCATGAGTATATGTCCTTGTCACTTTCCCATGTGTTTGTGTTGTGTTGTGAGTTGTTTGTCACCTTTTGGTCACCTTTGAGGGTGTTTTCTAGGTGTTTTTATGTGTTTGTGATTGCCTGCCATTGTTTCTTATGCGGTTCGAGTTCGGTTCGTCGAATGTTCGCCGAACCGAACTCGAACGAGACGCCCGTTCGGCGAACCGAACTCGAGCCGAACCGCGACCAGTTCGCTCATCTCTACTAGTAACGGACCATTCACCCCTGACATGAATGTCCCAGGCAAAAGAGGGCAATGCGCGGGTGACACGCTGGTTCTTGGCGTTACATATTTTAAATTTTCAGTGTAGCACAGAGCAGGCAAGGCGCATGGGAACGCAGACGCGTTGTCTAGAACGCACTGCTTGGTAAGTCATTGTGTCCGACCCAACGGGCTCGAACAGAGGGGGGATGAATGTGAGATGTCGAGAGGAGAAGTACTAGAGAACAGGTATGTTTCCCCTCGGTTCATTTCATATGTTCCCATGTACTGAATGTGGAGCAGTCAGCCCATGCAAATGGGCTGGGAAAAGCTGGGAAAGTCAGATCTGGCTCAGCAATAAGTTAGTCACTGAAGCCTGTTTATTTCAGTGTAGTTTTGGGCTCGGTTTTTCCTGGAGTAATCAGTAGGAATGGCAGTGGGACTGGTTGCTCCCTTCTCCACATTTAATCCAGGTTTTGATTCCTCACTGGATCAGCTGAAATAATCAGGAGGCATTCAGAACAAGGAGACTGCTGAGGAGAGTAGTACAGGCTCATAGCTGCTGGTGCTGAGACTCCATACCTCCACTTGCTGTGCTGAGGAACTGACACAGTAAGAGAATACTATTTTGTTTCTTACATAGGTTTATTTTGTAGTTAGCATTCTGTTAGTTAGTGGCCAGACGGCCTTAGACATTTATTTTCCTGTTTTAGCATGTGTAACACTGAGAGATAAGTGTACACAATAAAAAAATGGCAGTGGCCGTATCTGTGTGGAACCTGCCAGTCTGCCGCTGTCATCTGTGAATCCATAGCCACTTTCTTGGACCAAAGCAAAGATCCCAGCTGAGCTATATCCCCTGTCTCACTATATATATATATATATATATATATATATATACAGTTAGGTCCAGAAATATTTGGACAGTGACACAATTTTCGCGAGTTGGGCTCTGCATGCCACCACATTGGATTTGAAATGAAACCTCTACAACAGAATTCAAGTGCAGATTGTAACGTTTAATTTGAAGGTTTGAACAAAAATATCTGATAGAAATTGTAGGAATTGTACACATTTCTTTACAAACACTCCACATTTTAGGAGGTCAAAAGCAATTGGACAAATAAACCAAACCCAAACAAAATATTTTTATTTTCAATATTTTGTTGCGAATCCTTTGGAGGCAATCACTGCCTTAAGTCTGGAACCCATGGACATCACCAAACGCTGGGTTTCCTCCTTTTTAATGCTTTGCCAGGCCTTTACAGCCGCAGCCTTCAGGTCTTGCTTGTTTGTGGGTCTTTCCGTCTTAAGTCTGGATTCGAGCAAGTGAAATGCATGCTCAATTGGGTTAAGATCTGGTGATTGACTTGGCCATTGCAGAATGTTCCACTTTTTTGCACTCATGAACTCCTGGGTAGCTTTGGCTGTATGCTTGGGGTCATTGTCCATCTGTACTATGAAGCGTCGTCCGATCAACTTTGCGGCATTTGGCTGAATCTGGGCTGAAAGTATATCCCGGTACACTTCAGAATTCATCCGGCTACTCTTGTCTGCTGTTATGTCTAGAGTTGAGCGCGGTTCGTGGTTCGTGGTTCTCCAGTTCGCGGCTCGAGTGATTTTGGGGCATGTTCTAGATCGAACTAGAACTCGAGCTTTTTGCAAAAGCTCGATAGTTCTAGAAACGTTCGAGAACGGTTCTAGCAGCCAAAAAACAGCTAAATCCTAGCTTGGTTTCTGCTGTAATAGTGTAAGTCACTCTGTGAATCAAACTATTATCACATTTCAGTGTATAGTGTGCGTGAACAGCGCCTTCAGATCACTGCTGTTTCTATAATGGCGATCGCCATTTTTTTTTTTTTTTTTCTTGTCTTCCTTCCCTAAGCGCGCGCGTCTTGTGGGGCGGGCCAGCATGTCAGTTAATCACAGACACACACACACCTAAGTGGACTTTGAGCCAGAGAAGCAACGGCATGTGTGATAGGATCTGCATGTCACATGTCCCTGCATTATAAAACCGGACATTTTCTTCACGAACGCCATTATCTGCCTTCTGCGTCTTTGGTGTCAGACATCAGTGTCGCAGCTCCGTCCTCCTGAGTCCTATAGCCGATACAGCTGTATGCGCTGCATACACAGCGTTAGACAGCTTAGGGAGAGCACATTCTAGCAGTCCTTTTAAGGGCTCAAAGCGGCAGGGTCAGAGAGCCATAAGTGACAGGTCCTGCAAACAGCAACAGCGTCTGTGTAGCCCAGGTCAGGGATTTCCTCCCTGCATTTCACCATTAGGAGGGAATAGAAAGGCAGGCTTCCATTCCTCTACCCAGAGCACCACAATCCTGCCACTGTACCCTCTTGTCCTCTGCACACTCCAACTCATTCTAAGTAAGCCATTATACTAGCAAACATTCAGTGTACCTAGTGGCATCCTATACGTGGCTATTGGACTTTGCTATAGTCCCACTAGTGCCAAGACATTTGCAGCACGTCTGCCTGCGTTGCACACTCCAACTAATTATAACTAAGCCATTATACTAGCACACACTCAGTGTACCTAGTGGCATCCTATACGTGGCTATTGGACTTTGCTATAGTCCCACTAGTGCCAAGACATTTGCAGCACGTCTGCCTGCGTTGCACACTCCAACTAATTATAACTAAGCCATTATACTAGCACACACTCAGTGTACCTAGTGGCATCCTAAACGTGGCTATTGGACTTTGCTATAGTCCCACTAGTGCCAAGACATTTGCAGCACGTCTGCCTGCGTTGCACACTCCAACTAATTATAACTAAGCCATTATACTAGCACACACTCAGTGTACCTAGTGGCATCCTATACGTGGCTATTGGACTTTGCTATAGTCCCACTAGTGCCAAGACATTTGCAGCACGTCTGCCTGCGTTGCACACTCCAACTAATTATAACTAAGCCATTATACTAGCACACACTCAGTGTACCTAGTGGCATCCTATACGTGGCTATTGGACTTTGCTATAGTCCCACTAGTGCCAAGACATTTGCAGCACGTCTGCCTGCGTTGCACACTCCAACTAATTATAACTAAGCCATTATACTAGCACACACTCAGTGTACCTAGTGGCATCCTATACGTGGCTATTGGACTTTGCTATAGTCCCACTAGTGCCAAGACATTTGCAGCACGTCTGCCTGCGTTGCACACTCCAACTAATTATAACTAAGCCATTATACTAGCACACACTCAGTGTACCTAGTGGCATCCTATACGTGGCTATTGGACTTTGCTATAGTCCCACTAGTGCCAAGACATTTGCAGCACGTCTGCCTGCGTTGCACACTCCAACTAATTATAACTAAGCCATTATACTAGCACACACTCAGTGTACCTAGTGGCATCCTATACGTGGCTATTGGACTTTGCTATAGTCCCACTAGTGCCAAGACATTTGCAGCACGTCTGCCTGCGTTGCACACTCCAACTAATTATAACTAAGCCATTATACTAGCACACACTCAGTGTACCTAGTGGCATCCTATACGTGGCTATTGGACTTTGCTATAGTCCCACTAGTGCCAAGACATTTGCAGCACGTCTGCCTGCGTTGCACACTCCAACTAATTATAACTAAGCCATTATACTAGCACACACTCAGTGTACCTAGTGGCATCCTATACGTGGCTATTGGACTTTGCTATAGTCCCACTAGTGCCAAGACATTTGCAGCACGTCTGCCTGCGTTGCACACTCCAACTAATTATAACTAAGCCATTATACTAGCACACACTCAGTGTACCTAGTGGCATCCTATACGTGGCTATTGGACTTTGCTATAGTCCCACTAGTGCCAAGACATTTGCAGCACGTCTGCCTGCGTTGCACACTCCAACTAATTATAACTAAGCCATTATACTAGCACACACTCAGTGTACCTAGTGGCATCCTATACGTGGCTATTGGACTTTGCTATAGTCCCACTAGTGCCAAGACATTTGCAGCACGTCTGCCTGCGTTGCACACTCCAACTAATTATAACTAAGCCATTATACTAGCACACACTCAGTGTACCTAGTGGCATCCTATACGTGGCTATTGGACTTTGCTATAGTCCCACTAGTGCCAAGACATTTGCAGCACGTCTGCCTGCGTTGCACACTCCAACTAATTATAACTAAGCCATTATACTAGCACACACTCAGTGTACCTAGTGGCATCCTATACGTGGCTATTGGACTTTGCTATAGTCCCACTAGTGCCAAGACATTTGCAGCACGTCTGCCTGCGTTGCACACTCCAACTAATTATAACTAAGCCATTATACTAGCACACACTCAGTGTACCTAGTGGCATCCTATACGTGGCTATTGGACTTTGCTATAGTCCCACTAGTGCCAAGACATTTGCAGCACGTCTGCCTGCGTTGCACACTCCAACTAATTATAACTAAGCCATTATACTAGCACACACTCAGTGTACCTAGTGGCATCCTATACGTGGCTATTGGACTTTGCTATAGTCCCACTAGTGCAAAGACATTAGCAGAGCACATCTGCCTGCATTGCACACTCCAAGTTTTTTAAACTAAGCAATTTTACTAGCAAACACTCAGTGTACCTAGTGGCATCCTATACGTGGCTATTGGACTTTGCTATAGTCCCACTAGTGCAAAGACATTTGCAGAGCACGTCTGCCTGCATTGCACACTACAACTTTTTTAAACTAAGCAATTTTACTAGCAAACACTCAGTGTACCTAGTGGCATCCTATACGTGGCTATTGGACTTTGCTATAGTCCCACTAGTGCCAAGACATTTGCAGAGCGCATCTGCCTGCGTTGCACACTCCAACTAATTATAACTAAGCCATTATACTTGCACACACTAAGTGTTTTTTAGTGGCATCCTATACGTGGCTATTGGACTTTGCTATAGTCCTACTAGTGCCAAGACATTTGCAGAGCGCATCTGCCTGCGTTGCACACTCCAACTAATTATAACTAAGCCATTATACTAGCACACACTCAGTGAACCTAGTGGCATCCTATACGTGGATATTGGACTTTGCTATAGTCCCACTAGTGCCAAGACATTTGCAGCACGTCTGCCTGCGTTGCACACTCCAACTAATTATAACTAAGCCATTATACTAGCACACACTCAGTGTACCTAGTGGCATCCTATACGTGGCTATTGGACTTTGCTATAGTCCCACTAGTGCCAAGACATTTGCAGCACGTCTGCCTGCGTTGCACACTCCAACTAATTATAACTAAGCCATTATACTAGCACACACTCAGTGTACCTAGTGGCATCCTATACGTGGCTATTGGACTTTGCTATAGTCCCACTAGTGCCAAGACATTTGCAGCACGTCTGCCTGCGTTGCACACTCCAACTAATTATAACTAAGCCATTATACTAGCACACACTCAGTGTACCTAGTGGCATCCTATACGTGGCTATTGGACTTTGCTATAGTCCTACTAGTGCCAAGACATTTGCAGAGCGCATCTGCCTGCGTTGCACACTCCAACGAATTATAACTAAGTTACATTGTCAGGGATATTTATTCTTTATTATTCTGCTGTTAATAAAGCTAGACCACCACTGCAATCTTCACCACCTCTCAATTTTTACTACCACATTTTCAGTCCACAATCTTGTCGCAATCAACATGAGTGGCAAAATGACAGATGCTGGTGGAAAGGGGAAGAGGCGTGGTGGAAAAGGCAAAAAAGGTTTTGTCAGTGGGGAAGGTGCCAAAGCTCCATTATCATCTGCTGAAGATAGACCATCTACTAGCAAAAGTAAGATGTCTACTACTTATTGTGGACAATCCGATGTGCTCCCTTTTTTACGGACACGAACAAGAGGAACAAAGGTAGATGATGGGCAAAAAAGGAAAATGCTTGAATGGATCTCAAGTGGTCCAACAAGTGCCCTCTCAGCCACTTCAAGTACCGCATCCAAAAAACACCATTCCTCTGAGTTGTCATCCCAATCACACTTGATTTCTCCCAGCTCTGAAGTCTCCATCAGCCCTGCACAGTATGGTGGAACTGAGATGGCTGAGTCTGCAGAGCTGTTCAGTCACACTATAGCCTGGGAATCAGAGGTCTGCTCCCAAGCTACAGTGAGTACAGAACAGGAAATGGTCTGCAGTGATGCCCAGAACCTTTGTGACTCAGATTCAGGCCGTGAGGACCAAGTTTCTGAGCATAATGTTGACCCTTTGTCACAAACTGTAACACCTGTGGTTATAGACAATGAGGAACATACTGATGAAGATGAGACGCAGATACCCGATTGGGATGACAACTTAAATATTCGGTCAGGGCAAGAAGAGGCTCGGTCTGAGGGGGAGGGGAGTGCGAACACAACAATTGATGATGACGTTCTAGATCCCACCTACTGTCAACCCCCAGTCAGGCACTCGAGGAGGTCAACAGAGGCGGTGGAGGAGGATGCAACCGACGACGAAGTTACCTTGCGCCTTCCTGGACAGAGTCGGAGCACTGGTAGCACGTCTACAACTGCATCCTCAGCCACCACTCTGCCTATGAGCATTATTCGGGGTGGATCAACAGGTCGCATGGCCTCTAAGCCTTGCCTAGCCTGGGCCTTTTTTCACATCGAAAAAGATCGCCCAACTCATGTGATATGTAACATTTGTCATGATTCTGTTAGTAGAGGTCAAAACCTCAGCAGTTTGACAACTTCTTCCATGAATCGTCACATGAATAAATATCATAAGTCCCGGTGGGAAGCTCACCGTGCTGCAATGCCGGCTAGCGGAGCGAACCATCCACCGCCCGCCCCTTCCAGTGCATCCGCGCGCTCTTCATCTTCTAGGACTGTGGGGACAGCTGTCACACCTGTTTTTCCACGCAAAACTTCCACCACTGTAACCGCAACAGGCAGTTTGCTTGTAAGGTCGTCAGTTGGTTTGGAAGGGGAAACAAGTGAGTGTGTACAGCTCTCTCACACATCGATAGCACCAACGTTGGATGAAGGCAACATCATGTCTCCGCCTGCACTTTCCTCACAAACCTGCATTTTTCCAGGGACACCCTACTCAACACCGTCTACACACAGCAGCCAGATCTCTGTCCCTCAGATGTGGTCAAATAAAAGGCCACTTCCTCCGACCCATGACAAAGCTAAGAGGTTGACTCTATCCCTCTGTAAGCTGTTGGCTACCGAAATGCTGCCTTTCCGCCTAGTGGACACACAGGATTTTAGAGACCTTATGTCTGTCGCTGTGCCCCAGTACCAGATGCCTAGTCGCCACTACTTCTCTAAGAAAGGTGTGCCCGCGCTACACCAGCATGTCGCACACAACATCACCGCTTCCTTGAGAAACTCTGTGTGTGAACGGGTGCATTTCACCACCGATACTTGGACCAGTAAGCATGGACAGGGACGTTACATGTCGCTGACTGGGCACTGGGTAACTATGGTGATAGATGGTGAAGGGTCTGCTGCACAAGTCTTGCCGTCCCCACGACTTGTGTGTCAATCCTCTGTCTGTCCAAGTTCCGCCACAGCTTCTGCATCCTCCACCTCATCTGGGTCCTCCACCTCCGCCCCAAGCCTGCCTGGTCAGGCCACCAGCGTTCTCACTGCGCAGAAGGAATCACGCACGCCTCATTACTATGCTGGCAGCCGAGCGCAACGGCATCAGGCGGTCTTTAGCTTGACATGTCTTGGTAATAAGAGTCACACAGCTGAGGAGTTGTGGTCAGCTCTGCGGTCCGAGTTTAATAAATGGTTGTCTCCACTCAACCTGCAGCCTGGTAAGGCCGTGTGCGACAATGCTGCAAACCTGGGTGCGGCCCTTCGCCTGGGCAAGGTGACACACGTACCTTGTATGGCTCACGTGTTGAACCTTGTCGTGCAGCAATTTTTAACACACTATCCCGGCCTAGATGGCCTTCTGAACAGGGCACGAAAACTGTCTGCTCACTTCCGGCGTTCAAGCGCCGCAGCTGAGCGACTTGCATCGCTACAGAAGTCTTTCGGCCTGCCGGTTCATCGCCTGAAATGCGATGTGGCGACACGCTGGAATTCAACTCTCCACATGTTACAGCGACTGTGGCAGCACCGCAGAGCCCTGGTGCAATACGTCATGACGTATAGCCTGGGCCAACGAGATGCAGAGGTGGGGCAGATCACCCTGATGGAGTGGTCTCAGATCAAGGACCTATGCACCCTTCTGCACAGTTTCGACATGGCGACGAATATGTTTAGCTCTGACAATGCCATTATCAGCATGACGATTCCAGTCATTTACATGCTGGAGCACACGCTAAACACTATTCGGAGTCAGGGGGTGGGACAACATGAAGGGGAGGAACTACAGGAGGATTCATATGTGCAAGGGACAACAACATCACCAAGGTCCAGACGTTCATCATCACCAACGCAGCAGGCATGGGACCATGGGGAACAGGGATCGACAAGGGCGCATAGTAGCAGGCGAAATGTTGAGCAAGGTGCAGGAGAACATGAAGAAATGGAGGACGAACTGTCCATGGACATGGAAGACTCAGCGGATGAGGGAGACCTTGGTCAAATTTCAGTTGAAAGAGGTTGGGGGGAGATGTCAGAGGAAGAAAGAACGGGTAGCACCTCTATGCCACAAACACAGCGTGGACTTGGTCCGCATGGCTGCGCAAGACACATGAGTGCCTTTTTGTTGCACTACCTCCAACATGACAGTCGTATTGTCAAAATTAGAAGTGATGATGACTACTGGATTGCCACACTATTAGATCCCCGGTACAAGTCCAAATTTTGTGACATAATTCCAGCCATAGAAAGGGACGCACGTATGCAGGAGTATCAGCAGAAGCTGTTACTCGATCTTAGCTCGGCTTTTCCACCAAACAACCGTGCAGGTGCAGGGAGGGAATCTCCCAGTTGTAACTTGACAAACATGGGACGGTCTCGTCATCTTCACCAGTCTACCCGTACCAGTAGGACCGTATCTGGTGCCGGTAACAGCAATTTTATGGAATCTTTTCATAATTTTTTTAGACCCTCTTTTGCAAGGCCACCAGAGACAACAAGTCTGACACATACTCAACGGCTGGAGAGGATGATACAGGAGTATCTCCAAATGAACATCGATGCCATGACTGTGCAACTGGAGCCTTGCTCCTTTTGGGCTTCAAACATAGAAAAATGGCCAGAGCTCTCCAGTTACGCCTTGGAGATTTTGTCGTGTCCAGCTGCCAGCGTTGTCTCTGAACGTGTATTCAGTGCTGCTGGGTGTGTGCTGACAGATAAGCGCACGCGTCTGTCCAGTGACAATGTGGACAGACTGACGTTCATCAAAATGAACAAGTCATGGATCCAGAAGGAATTTACTACCCCTGTGTCATCCTGGGGAGAGTAAATGCTTGTGGATTTGGAATGTGCTTGATGCAAATCAAAACATCCTGTTTGCAACTAGGGCCCAAGTGCTGCCACTGATGGGGTGGGTGTCTGTGTGGCCCAATTTTTGGAAAAAAGGGAGACTCCGCTTGGAGTAACCCTTGCTTACATTGTTTTTAAAAGAAGCCAAGATGAACAAGTCATGGGTCAGCAAAGACTTTGCTACCTACCCCGGTGTCATCCTGGGGACGGTTAATTATGGGGTATTTTTGAATGTGATTGATGCAAATGTAGCTGTGAAGTGTACAACTAGGGCCCAAGTGCTGCCACTGATGGGGTGGGTGTCTGTGTGGCCCAATTTTTGGAAAAAAAGGGAGACTCCGCTTGGAGTAACCCTTGCTTGATGTGTTTTTAAAAGAAGCCAAGATGAACAGAGCTGGGATCAGGAAAGACTTTGCTACCTACCCCGGTGTCATCCTGGGGACGGATAAGAATGGCGTATTTTTGAATGTGCTTGATGCAAATCAAAACATCCTGTTTGCAACTAGGGCCCAAGTGCTGCCACTGATGGGGTGGGTGTCTGTGTGGCCCAATTTTTGGAAAAAAGGGAGACTCCGCTTGGAGTAACCCTTGCTTGATGTGTTTTTAAAAGAAGCCAAGATGAACAGAGCTGGGATCAGCAAAGACTTTGCTACCTACCCCGGTGTCATCCTGGGGACGGATAAGAATGGCGTATTTTTGAATGTGCTTGATGCAAATCAAAACATCCTGTTTGCAACTAGGGCCCAAGTGCTGCCACTGATGGGGTGGGTGTCTGTGTGGCCCAATTTTTGGAAAAAAAGGGAGACTCCGCTTGGAGTAACCCTTGCTTGATGTGTTTTTAAAAGAAGCCAAGATGAACAGAGCTGGGATCAGCAAAGACTTTGCTACCTACCCCGGTGTCATCCTGGGGACGGATAAGAATGGCGTATTTTTGAATGTGCTTGATGCAAATCAAAACATCCTGTTTGCAACTAGGGCCCAAGTGCTGCCACTGATGGGGTGGGTGTCTGTGTGGCCCAATTTTTGGAAAAAAAGGGAGACTCCGCTTGGAGTAACCCTTGCTTGATGTGTTTTTAAAAGAAGCCAAGATGAACAGAGCTGGGATCAGCAAAGACTTTGCTACCTACCCCGGTGTCATCCTGGGGACGGATAAGAATGGCGTATTTTTGAATGTGCTTGATGCAAATCAAAACATCCTGTTTGCAACTAGGGCCCAAGTGCTGCCACTGATGGGGTGGGTGTCTGTGTGGCCCAATTTTTGGAAAAAAAGGGAGACTCCGC
Organism: Anomaloglossus baeobatrachus; assembly: GCF_048569485.1. Lineage (NCBI taxonomy): Eukaryota > Metazoa > Chordata > Amphibia > Anura > Aromobatidae > Anomaloglossus > Anomaloglossus baeobatrachus. The sequence continues at coordinate 58,162 of NW_027442865.1, forward strand.
TTGGAGTAACCCTTGCTTGATGTGTTTTTAAAAGAAGCCAAGATGAACAGAGCTGGGATCAGCAAAGACTTTGCTACCTACCCCGGTGTCATCCTGGGGACGGATAAGAATGGCGTATTTTTGAATGTGCTTGATGCAAATCAAAACATCCTGTTTGCAACTAGGGCCCAAGTGCTGCCACTGATGGGGTGGGTGTCTGTGTGGCCCAATTTTTGGAAAAAAGGGAGACTCCGCTTGGAGTAACCCTTGCTTGATGTGTTTTTAAAAGAAGCCAAGATGAACAGAGCTGGGATCAGGAAATACTTTGCTACCTACCCCGGTGTCATCCTGGGGACGGATAAGAATGGCGTATTTTTGAATGTGCTTGATGCAAATCAAAACATCCTGTTTGCAACTAGGGCCCAAGTGCTGCCACTGATGGGGTGGGTGTCTGTGTGGCCCAATTTTTGGAAAAAAGGGAGACTCCGCTTGGAGTAACCCTTGCTTGATGTGTTTTTAAAAGAAGCCAAGATGAACAGAGCTGGGATCAGGAAATACTTTGCTACCTACCCCGGTGTCATCCTGGGGACGGATAAGAATGGCGTATTTTTGAATGTGCTTGATGCAAATCAAAACATCCTGTTTGCAACTAGGGCCCAAGTGCTGCCACTGATGGGGTGGGTGTCTGTGTGGCCCAATTTTTGGAAAAAAAGGGAGACTCCGCTTGGAGTAACCCTTGCTTGATGTGTTTTTAAAAGAAGCCAAGATGAACAGAGCTGGGATCAGCAAAGACTTTGCTACCTACCCCGGTGTCATCCTGGGGACGGATAAGAATGGCGTATTTTTGAATGTGCTTGATGCAAATCAAAACATCCTGTTTGCAACTAGGGCCCAAGTGCTGCCACTGATGGGGTGGGTGTCTGTGTGGCCCAATTTTTGGAAAAAAGGGAGACTCCGCTTGGAGTAACCCTTGCTTGATGTGTTTTTAAAAGAAGCCAAGATGAACAGAGCTGGGATCAGGAAATACTTTGCTACCTACCCCGGTGTCATCCTGGGGACGGATAAGAATGGCGTATTTTTGAATGTGCTTGATGCAAATCAAAACATCCTGTTTGCAACTAGGGCCCAAGTGCTGCCACTGATGGGGTGGGTGTCTGTGTGGCCCAATTTTTGGAAAAAAAGGGAGACTCCGCTTGGAGTAACCCTTGCTTGATGTGTTTTTAAAAGAAGCCAAGATGAACAGAGCTGGGATCAGGAAAGACTTTGCTACCTACCCCGGTGTCATCCTGGGGACGGATAAGAATGGCGTATTTTTGAATGTGCTTGATGCAAATCAAAACATCCTGTTTGCAACTAGGGCCCAAGTGCTGCCACTGATGGGGTGGGTGTCTGTGTGGCCCAATTTTTGGAAAAAAGGGAGACTCCGCTTGGAGTAACCCTTGCTTGATGTGTTTTTAAAAGAAGCCAAGATGAACAGAGCTGGGATCAGGAAATACTTTGCTACCTACCCCGGTGTCATCCTGGGGACGGATAAGAATGGCGTATTTTTGAATGTGCTTGATGCAAATCAAAACATCCTGTTTGCAACTAGGGCCCAAGTGCTGCCACTGATGGGGTGGGTGTCTGTGTGGCCCAATTTTTGGAAAAAAAGGGAGACTCCGCTTGGAGTAACCCTTGCTTGATGTGTTTTTAAAAGAAGCCAAGATGAACAGAGCTGGGATCAGCAAAGACTTTGCTTCCTACCCTGGTGTCATCCTGGGGACGGATAAGAATGGCGTATTTTTGAATGTGCTTGATGCAAATCAAAACATCCTGTTTGCAACTAGGGCCCAAGTGCTGCCACTGATGGGGTGGGTGTCTGTGTGGCCCAATTTTTGGAAAAAAAGGGAGACTCCGCTTGGAGTAACCCTTGCTTGATGTGTTTTTAAAAGAAGCCAAGATGAACAGAGCTGGGATCAGCAAAGACTTTGCTACCTACCCTGGTGTCATCCTGGGGACGGATAAGAATGGCGTATTTTTGAATGTGCTTGATGCAAATCAAAACATCCTGTTTGCAACTAGGGCCCAAGTGCTGCCACTGATGGGGTGGGTGTCTGTGTGGCCCAATTTTTGGAAAAAAGGGAGACTCCGCTTGGAGTAACCCTTGCTTGATGTGTTTTTAAAAGAAGCCAAGATGAACAGAGCTGGGATCAGGAAATACTTTGCTACCTACCCCGGTGTCATCCTGGGGACGGATAAGAATGGCGTATTTTTGAATGTGCTTGATGCAAATCAAAACATCCTGTTTGCAACTAGGGCCCAAGTGCTGCCACTGATGGGGTGGGTGTCTGTGTGGCCCAATTTTTGGAAAAAAAGGGAGACTCCGCTTGGAGTAACCCTTGCTTGATGTGTTTTTAAAAGAAGCCAAGATGAACAGAGCTGGGATCAGCAAAGACTTTGCTACCTACCCCGTGTCATCCTGGGGACGGATAAGAATGGCATATTTTTGAATGTGCTTGATGCAAATCAAAACATCCTGTTTGCAACTAGGGCCCAAGTGCTGCCACTGATGGGGTGGGTGTCTGTGTGGCCCAATTTTTGGAAAAAAAGGGAGACTCCGCTTGGAGTAACCCTTGCTTGATGTGTTTTTAAAAGAAGCCAAGATGAACAGAGCTGGGATCAGGAAAGACTTTGCTACCTACCCCGGTGTCATCCTGGGGACGGATAAGAATGGCGTATTTTTGAATGTGCTTGATGCAAATGTAGCTGTGAAGTGTACAACTGGGGCACAACTGCTGCCACTGAAGGGGTGGGTGTGTGTGTGGCCCAATTTTTGGAAAAAATGGAGACTCCGCTTGGAGTCACCTTGCGGTGTTTTACATGATTTTAGAAGGGCGTGCCATGCCTATATCTGTGTGTCCTCCTCTTTTTCCTTGTCCAGCTGTTTTGTTTTCGCATGAGTATATGTCCTTGTCACTTTCCAATGTGTTTGAGTTGTTTGTCACCTTTAGGACACCTTTGAGGGTGTTTTCTAGGTGTTTTTCTGTGTTTGTGATTGCCTGCCATTGTTTCCTATGCAGTTCGAGTTCGGTTCGTCGAACGTTCGACGAACCGAACTCGAACGGGAGGTCCGTTCGGCGAACCAACCTCGAGCCGAACCGCGACCGGTTCGCTCATCTCTAGTTATGTCATCAATAAACACAAGTGACCCAGTGCCATTGAAAGCCATGCATGCCCATGCCATCACGTTGCCTCCACCATGTTTTATAGAGGATGTGGCGTGCCTTGGATCATGTGCCGTTCCCTTTCTTCTCCAAACTTTTTTCTTCCCATCATTCTGGTACAGGTTGATCTTGGTCTCATCTGTCCATAGAATACTTTTCCAGAACTGAGCTGGCTTAATGAGGTGTTTCTCAGCAAATTTAACTCTGGCCTGTCTATTTTTGGAATTGATGAATGGTTTGCATCTATATGTGAACCCTTTGTATTTACTTTCATGGAGTCTTCTCTTTACTGTTGACTTACAGACAGATACACCTACTTCACTGAGAGTGTTCTGGACTTCAGTTGATGTTGTGAACGGGTTCTTCTTCACCAAAGAAAGTATGCGGCGATCATCCACCACTGTTGTCATCCGTGGACGCCCAGGCCTTTTTGAGTTCCCAAGCTCACCAGTCAATTCCTTTTTTCTAAGAATGTACCCGACTGTTGATTTTGCTACTCCAAGCATGTCTGCTATCTCTCTGATGGATTTTTTCTTTTTTTTTTCAGCCTCAGGATGTTCTGCTTCACCTCAATTGAGAGTTCCTTAGACCGCATGTTGTCTGGTCACAGCAACAGCTTCCAAATGCAAAACCACACACCTGTAATCAACCCCAGACCTTTTAACTACTTCATTGATTACAGGTTAACGAGGGAGACGCCTTCAGAGTTAATTGCAGCCCTTAGAGTCCCTTGTCCAATTATTTTTCGTCCCTTTAAAAAGAGGAGGCTATGCATTACAGAGCTATGATTCCTAAACCCTTTCTCCGATTTGGATGTGAAAACGCTCATATTGCAGCTGGGAGTGTGCACTTTCAGCCCATATTATATATATAATTGTATTTCTGAACATGTTTTTGTAAACAGCTAAAATAACAAAACTTGTGTCACTGTCCAAATATTTCTGGACCTAACTGTATATTTATTTACAGCCAGCCCTTGCACTTTATTTACCCCGCGACCATCATTTTGTTAATTTCGACAGCCCTATGATTGTTACTTCTGTTATTATCTACATCCAAATCTAAAGAATTAGCCAATCTGGCTTTATCTGTTCACTATACTCCTAGGATTTGTGTTGTGAATATCAGTTATACTTTTGCTTCTGTGAGGCTCCCTCTTGTGGCCAGGAATGGTTTGGACAGAGACCAAGTGTGCTGGAGCAATGGGCGTTTCAATTGCTAACTCTCTGCCTATTTAAGCTTTTGCTTCATGGCTGTCTGGGTCGGTTATCATTTGTTCTTTACTTCACCAGCCTTTTCATTTTGCTCCAGACCACATCTACCCCAGATAAGTGCTTGTTTCTTTCTTAAGTTGTTTTGTTCTTTTCTGGGTTGTCAATTATTGTGGTTGTTGTCAGTTTATTTTCAAGCAGGAATCTTCCATCTCTGTTGCTTAGCTGGGAAGCTCCCTTGTTATGATCCGGAACCATGGAAGATCACCACAAATCATTGGCAAAAAGGTGACAAGAGCATTGGCAACTAATCTGGCCGCCATCCCCTTACTAACCAACACAACTAGAAGTAGCCGAGGGGTGAACTAACATCCTGTGCACCGTGAACCCAGCCGGAGAACTAACTATCCTAAAGGTAGGAAAGATGAATAACTCTCTGCCTCAGAAAATAGACAAGAATAGCAAGCCCCCCACATTCAAAGACTGCGGTGATATAGGAAAAACACAATACACAGTGTGAGACTGTGACCGGGGTTATCTATGACGGCCGGTATGTCTCGCCCCGGTTGTGCTCACTCCATGATAGAAAGTAAATCCACTCTAGGGTTAATGCTGTTTCCCTACAGGCTGAAGGAAGGGTTAAATGGAAACAGGAACGAGGGGCAGGTGTGCCGGGTGTGAGGGAGTGATCACAACTCCCTGAGTCTCTGCTGGAGAGACATGTATATTGCTGTGGATTTTTGTTTGGACATTAAACACCGTGTGCTGTGAACCTATATGCCTGGATCCCGTGTCTTCTGCTGCGCAGCCGACCGCGCTACCTCACATATGGTGGAGAATCGGCGGGCATGCCAGCCCGGTGAGGTGTACTTCCTTTTCTGGTGATCCGGTAGCACATGTCCTGGATTCAAGCAGCTATACTACGGCCCAAACCCAGCGACGCCATGGAGGACATACTAAGGCATTTGGCTCAGGCTAATGCACAGCAGCAGCAGGCTAATGCACAACAACAAGAGGCTAATGCACAGCAACAACAGGTGAATACCCACCTGCTCCGGACGTTGGAGCAACAGCAGCAACAGCACCAGCAATCCTTGAAATTGCAGGAAAAAAGGCACCAAGAACAGATGGTTCTCCTGGCCAAGTCAATCCGTGCCGGACCGGCAGCAACAACCCCGGGACCGGGTGACGACGGCAGCGTCCGGAAAGCGGTGAGACAAGCGTTGCAAAAGATGACCCCGGGGGATGATGTGGAAGCGTTCCTGGCAGTGTTTGAGCGGGTGGCCGAGCGGGAAAAGCTGCCGACCCCCCAGTGGGCTGAGGTATTGTCGCCCTATCTGACGGGGGAACCCCAAAAAGCGTACCTGGACCTCGGTACCGAGGACGCCATTGACTATGTGACCCTGAAAGCCGAAATACTGGCTCGGTTGGGGGTGAATACCTATGTACGGGCTCAGCGGGTAAATCAGTGGTTCTATGAGGAAGCCCTACAATCCTGAATCCGGGACACCTGCCGTAGGGGTCCCCATGATAGGGACAGAATGTGAACCCGATAGGTCGCCCCTAGAGGTATTGGCAGGAGAGGCTGAGACGGTCGAGCCCATCCCGGACTTGGAGGCATCCCCGGATGCGTTTGGGACAGCCCAACTCCAGGACCCTACGTTAATACATGCCCGGAATAGGGTGTTAGTAATTGACGGGGTGGCCCAGCTGCCCGGTGCCCAGGTAAGGTACCCCCATTTCGCTCTTAAACAGGATTTACTCTACCGGGTAGATGAAATACGGGGCGTGGGGGTGGAGCAGTTGGTGGTGCCCCAGCCGTATCGCCGGCGGGTCCTCGACTTGGCTCATAAACATCTGATGAGTGGCCACCTAGGGGTCAAGAAAACGCAGGAGCGAATATTGCAACGGTTCTATTGGCCCGGGGTCTTTGGGGAGGTAAAACGGTTCTGCGAAACCTGCCCGGAGTGTCAGCTTACCGCACCACTGGTCCACTTTCGCAGTCCGTTGGTGCCGTTACCCATTATAGAAGTCCCTTTTGAACGGATAGGGATGGATCTGGTGGGGCCCCTCGTAAAGTCTGCTCGAGGGCACCAACACATCCTAGTGATCGTTGACTATGCCACCCGGTATCCAGAGGCGATACCTCTCAGACATACTGCGGCGAAGCTTATAGCTCGGGAGTTGTTTTCTGTGTTCTGCCGGGTGGGGTTGCCCAAGGAGATCCTTACGGATCAGGGGACCCCATTCATGTCTAAAGTGACCAAAGAACTATGCCGGCTACTCCAGATCAAGCAGTTGCGTACGTCTGTGTATCATCCTCAGACGGATGGGTTAGTAGAACGATTCAATAAAACCCTGAAAACCATGCTAAAAAGGGTGATCTCCAAAGATGGGAAGGACTGGGATATGATGCTTCCCTATTTGATGTTTGCCATCCGAGAGGTGCCACAGGCATCCACGGGGTTTTCGCCTTTTGAATTGTTATACGGGCGACATCCCCGGGGATTGTTGGACCTGGCAAAGGAAACATGGGAGCAAGAGCCCACCCCCCATAAAAGTGTGATTGAACACATTTTAGGAATGCAGAACCGCATAAGCGCGGTCATGCCAATTGTGAAGGAGCATTTACAGGAGGCTCAGGCCGCGCAAAGCGGCCGCTATAATAGACAAGCCACCGTGCGGACCTTTAAACCCGGGGATCGGGTGTTGGTATTAATCCCCACGGCGGAGAGTAAATTCCTGGCTCAGTGGCAAGGCCCCTACGAGATAAAGGAAAAAGTTGGGGTGGTCAACTATAAAGTATTGCAGCCCGGTAGGCGGAAACCTGAACAAATATACCATGTCAACCTATTAAAACCGTGGCAGGAACGGGAAAGCCTGATGGTTGAGTTTCCCCCATCTCCCTCCTCTTCGGGTCGTTCACTCCCGGCTTCAGCGACCTCCGGAGAGGACGAACCGGAAGTAAGGATCGGAGAAGCCCTCACCAAGCAACAGAGGCGAGAGGCCAGACGGCTGGTTCAGCAGAACCCCGATGTCTTCTCCGAGTTGCCGGGTAGGACCAGTCTGATACGACATGACATTGTCACCGAGCCCCACCTGAAGGTACGCCTGAAGTCATACCGCGTGCCGGAGGCTCGAAGACAAGCCATATCAGAAGAAGTGAAGACAATGCTACGCCTGGGGGTCATCGAAAAATCCCGGAGTGAATGGGCTAGTCCCATTGTCCTAATACCAAAACCCGATGGCTCCTTAAGGTTCTGCAATGACTTCCGGAGATTGAACGAAATATCCAAGTTCGATCTCTACCCCATGCCCCGGGTGGATGAGCTGATTGATAGGCTGGGACAGGCGCGATATTTTACCACGCTCGACCTGACCAAGGGGTACTGGCAGGTGCCACTGACGGAGTCCGCCAAGGAGAAAACCGCTTTTGTTACGCCGGAGGGTCTCTTCCACTATGTTGTCTTGCCTTTTGGGTTACATGGCGCTCCGGCCACGTTCCAGAGGTTGATGGACTTAGTGCTGGAACCCCACCAGGCGTATGCATCAGCGTACCTTGATGACATCATTATTTACAGCCCCGATTGGCAGACCCACTTGGAACAGGTACAAGCGGTGGTGGACGCGCTTCGAACAGCCGGATTGACAGCCAATCCCAAGAAATGTGCGTTGGGACTCACGGAAGCCCGCTACTTGGGCTACGTGATAGGCCAAGGAGTGATTAAGCCCCAAATTAACAAGGTTGAGGCGATCCAGAAGTGGCCTAGACCCCTGACCACAAAGCAGGTTAGGGCCTTCCTGGGTATCGTGGGGTACTACAGGAGGTTTGTAAGAGATTTTGCGGGACTATCAGCCCCCTTGACGGACCTTCTCAAAGGCAAGAAGTCCGTCATGGTGCGCTGGACTCCGCAGGCCGAGGACTCCTTCCGGGCCCTGAAGGGGGTCCTGTGCGGACAACCCGTTCTGGTCAACCCTGATTTCCGGAAGGAGTTCATAGTACAGACTGACGCCTCTGAGGTCGGCCTGGGGGCAGTGCTGTCTCAGGTGGTTCAGGGGGAGGAACACCCCGTCACCTTCTTGAGTAGGAAGCTCACCCCTCCCGAGCGGAATTATAGCGTAGTGGAGAAGGAGTGCCTGGCGATTAAATGGGCCTTGGAGTCCCTACGCTATTACCTGCTGGGACGGCAGTTTCGCTTGGTGACTGATCACTCTCCGCTGGTCTGGATGAGGTCCGCCAAGGAACGGAATGCCCGGGTTACCCGGTGGTTCCTTTCTCTGCAGAACTTCCGGTTTACGGTTGAACACCGGGCCGGTAGGTTGCAGGTCAACGCCGATGCCTTGTCCCGCGGCCCGTGTTTGATGGCGGGAGTTCAACCCCGCACGCTTGAACTGAGGGGGGGGGTATGTGAGACTGTGACCGGGGTTATCTATGACGGCCGGTATGTCTCGCCCCGGTCGTGCTCACTCCATGATAGAAAGTAAATCCACTCTAGGGTTAATGCTGTTTCCCTACAGGCTGAAGGAAGGGTTAAATGGAAACAGGAACGAGGGGCAGGTGTGCCGGGTGTGAGGGAGTGATCACAACTCCCTGAGTCTCTGCTGGAGAGACATGTATATTGCTGTGGATTTTTGTTTGGACATTAAACACCGTGTGCTGTGAACCTATATGCCTGGATCCCGTGTCTTCTGCTGCGCAGCCGACCGCGCTACCTCACAACAGGTAGATGACAGGATTAGCAAAAGGTGAGGCCCCCGCTGACTAAAATAGGAAAGGACAGGAAAGGGACTGATGGTAGCCAGAGAAAAACCCTGCAAAATACCAACTTCCTGATAGTACAAAAAGGCCCTCAGATCGCTCGATCTGAACTCCGTCCTATACCAGGTGCCCTTGTCATACCAATGAACAGAAAACAAGAATTATAACAAATTCAACAAGCCATAAACACATGGACCCAAAGGAGCTATACTCCACATAGAACTGCAGGGAGTTCCTCAACAATCCACTGAGGGGGGAAATCCCTGGAAGGAAATAAACTGAAACCAACCACAACAAATGACAAACCCAGATAAGCAAAAGAACCAGGCAATAAATAAAGAGCAAGAACTTATCTGGAGTGGATGTGATGTAGAGCAGGATTATGCAGGCTAGAGATACAAAGAACAACTGACATCCGGCAACAGCCTGCAATCAGACCAGGACTTAAATAAGCAGAGAGTTAGGAAAGGAAACACCCACTGCACAACACACCTGGTCTCTGTCCAAACCCTTCCTGGCCACCAGAGGGAGCCTCCCAGCAGCCAAGACATAACTAACATTCACAACACTCCCTGCAGCTATGTTTGGAGTTTTTGCTCCTATAAGTCCATGTGTTTGTTGCTTCTTGAATTTGTAATTGTTCCTGTTTTATGTTCATTGGTTTGACAAGAGCGCCTGATATAGGACGGAGTGCAGATCGTGCGATCTGAGGACCTTTTTGTACTATCAGGTATTTGGATTTTTGTAGGGTTTTTCTCTGATCACCATCAGCTTCTTTCCTATCCTTTCCTATTTAGTTAGTGGGGCCTCACCTTTGCTAATCCTATCATCCATCTGTGTATTGTATTTTCCTATATCTTTGAATGTGGGGGGTTTGCTATACCTTTTGCGGACTATTTCTGAGGCAGAGAGTTATTCATCCTTCCTTCCTATAGGATACTTAGTTTTCTGGCTGGGTTCGCGGTGCATAGGATGTTAGTTTACCCCTCAGCTACTTCTAGTGTTGATGGTTTAGTAAGAGGATGGCAGCCAGATTAGTTGCCAATGCGCTTGTCACCTTTTTGCCAATGATCTATTGTGATCTTCCATGGTTCCGGATCATAACAGATTTGTATAATTTAACCCAATTTAGAGTGTGTTAACCCTCCACATCCTTGTGTGTTTTGTACACTGTAACACTGCATTTTTATTGTGTTTTTGTATGTCTATCACTTACTGTATAAATTTTTCTAAAAATAAAGTATTTCTATATTTCATATGCGGAATTACTCTGTCATGCTGCCACCAGGGGGAGCCAGAGCTCTGCAGCAGAAGACACTACACAGAGCAACGAGAACCAGTAAGTAAATACACAGTGTTCTCATACACTGCCTCACAGCACAGGTGAGAAGCAGAGATGCAGGGCATGCGAGGAATAGTCAGGCAGGCTGGGTCAAACACCGTACGGGCAAAAGCAGGACCGGAGGAACGAGCAGAAGCAGAGTCAAAGTCAGGTCAAGGTCAGTACCGGAGGAAGCAACCGAGTGGAGAAATAGGAGAGGGGACAGAGGACAGGAAGGACGACCAGGGGACAGAACACAGACAAGGGCACGGGGGCACAGGAACAGACAGATCAGGATTAGAGTTGAGCGCGGTTCGTGGTTCTCCAGTTCGCGGTTAGAGTGATTTGGGGGGTGTTCTAGATCGAACTAGAACTTGAGCTTTTTGGTAAAAGTTCGGCAGTTCGAGTTACGTTTGAGAATGGTTCGATCAGCAAAAAGCAGGGCTTTTTACAGCTACAGTGTGCAGGGAGCCATCGCTGGCAGCCTGCGGTAAGCTGGTAACCAAGATAAATATCGGGTATCCAAGCAAAGTGCTTTGTTTAGTAGCCCAAAATTTATCTTAGTTACATGTGCAGGGAGCCGACACTTCCCCGCTGGGCTCCGCCCCCTCCTGCACTCGGCATGTACACACACACACTCACACTCACCAGTCCCCAGCCATGCAGTGCCCGGCACTGATGTCTTCAGCCCCACATGGCCCCGCTAGGCTCCACCCACTTTGCACTCCGCTGCCCGCACACATGGCCCCGCTAGGCTCCACCCACTTGCACTCCGCACACATTACCCTGCTTGGCTCCACCCACCTGGCACTCTGCCCACATTACCCTGCTTGGCTCCACCCACCTGGCACTCTGCACACATTACCCACTTGGCTCCGCCCACCTGGCACTCTGCACACATTACCCCGCTTTACTCCACCCACCTGGCACTCTGCACACATTACCCCGCTTGGCTCCCCCCACCTGGGACTCTGCACACATTACCCCACTTGGCTCCGCCCACCTGGCACTCTGCACACATTACCCCGCTTGGCTCCACCCACCTGCACTCCGCACACATGGTTCTGCTTGGCTCCGCCCACCTGGCACTCTGCACACATTACCCCACTTGGCTCCACCCACCTGGGACTCTGCACACATTACATAGCTTGGTTCCACCCACCTGCACTCCGCACACATTACCCCGCTTGGCTCTACCCACCTGCACTCCGCACACATTACCCTGCTTGGCTCTGCCCACCTGGCACTCTGCACACATTACCCCGCTTGGCTCCACCCACCTGGAACTTTGCACACATTACCCCGCTTGGCTCCGCCCACCTGGCACTCTGCACACATTACCCCGCTTGGCTCCACCAACCTGGCACTCTGCACACATTACACTGTTTGTCTCCACCCACCTGGCACTCTGCACACATTACCCCGCTTGGCTTCACCAACCTGGCACTCTGCACACATTACACCGTTTGGCTCCACCCACCTGGCACTCTGCACACATTACCCCGCTTGGCTCCACCCACCTGGCACTATGCACACATTACCCCGCTTAGCTCCGCCCACCTGGCACTCTTCACACATTACCCTACTTGGCTCCACCCACCTGTCACTCTGCACACATTACCCCGCTTAGCTCCACCCACCTCGCACTCCGCACACATTACTCCGCTCAGCTTACCTGCGGTGATGAAGTCCCGCCCTCCCGACCTTCGCGCTGTCACTGTCCTCCATGGCCGCCGCTTGTCACATCTCCTCTCGCTGCCGACCAGAGACTGTCACCAGCGGTGACGTCACAGGCTCCCACGATACTTGGCTGTGAAGGTCATTGAAGTCAGTGACAGGTCTGCTATCAGCAGTGCAGGAGATCGTCACCGCAGGTAATGTACCTCGCTCCTGACAGCAGCACTTGTCATGCCCTGCAGTGACCTGGGCTGACCTGTTGATGTTAGCTCAGGTCACTGCATTGCTCTCCCAGCCAATGTGGAACATTCTGTTCTTCATTGAATGGGACAGTGACTATGGTATGGATCGTCATGGGAACCCCTTGGATTACAGCAGACCTGGATTTGTTTTTCTTTCTAATAAATTGGTGAAAGAGGGAATGTTTTGGGCAGTGTTTTTTCAAATAAAAATGTGTTTGTCGTCTATTTTTTTTTTTTTATTACTGACTGGGTTGGTGATGTCGGGTATCTGATAGACGCCTGACCTCACGAACCCCAGGGCTTGATGCCAGGTGACAATACACATCTGGTATCAACCCCATATATTACCCCATTTGCCACCGCACCAGGGCACGGGATGAGCTGGGGCGAAGCACCAGGATTGGCGCATCTAATAGATGCGCCACTTCTGGGGCGGCTGCGGCCTGCTATTTTTAGGCTGGGGAGAGTCCAATAATCATGGACCTCCCTAGTCTGAGAATATCAGACCCCAGCTGTCCGCTTTACCTTGGCTGATGATCCAATTTTGGGGGGACCCCCACGTCTTTTTTTTTTTTAGTTATTTATTTAATTTAAAATAACAGAGTGGAGTGCCCTCAGTTTTGGATTACCAGCCAAGGTGAAGCTGCCAGCTGTGGTCTGCAGGCTGCAGCCGTCTGCTTTACCCTAGCTGGCTACAAAAATAGGGGGAACCCCACGTCATTTTTTTAATTTTTTTCGCTAAATACAAGGCTAAGCACCCCTTAGTGCCACATGAAAGGCACCAAAGGGTGCAAAATTACAAAATGCAGGCGAGTGGGACATTATGTGTCTTTCTGCCATTATAATGACAGAAAAGACTGATATGAAGTGTACAAGCAAAAGAAAATCACCAGAGCGCTCTACACTGTGAAAAGCAGTAGAAAATGGCACTGGAGTGAACATCTCATGTAGGTTGAAGCTATGGATCTGTACTGCCCTGGGGGCTCGGCTGCTCTCCGCCGAGCCGCTCGGATCCGAGCTCGGGTTGTCGGTGGCTCAAGCGCCTCCGGACTGGGGGCCACGTCGCTCTGGAAAGGGGGGGTAGGTTTGGTTGTTTGGTTTGGGGTGGACCGGTTTCACGGCCCGGTAACAGTTCGTGACGCCACCCACGGGTCGTGGTGAGGTGATAGGCACCACCGCTGCGGTCAGGGTGCGGGGGCTCGTCCGGGATCGGTGGTGGGTCGCAGCTAGGTGTTGACCCCTCCGTGGGTAGGGGGTTTGTTGGTCCTGGGGCCAGGTGGCAGGAGCGGGGGGTTGCAGGACGCAGGGGCACGCATGCGGCGCGGTGCCTGATGGCACTGGTGTACTCACGATTAAACCACACAGAGTCAATGGTAAACCAAGTTCAGTGTAGATCGGTGCCCGCAGCCGGCTGCGTGTGTCCCCAGTGAGGTTGGTGATGTCGCCTTTCTCCTGCACCTTTAAATTTGCTACAGTGACTCCTATGCTTCAGCAACGGTAGTCCACTCCCCGGCTTTTGGGTACCGGAGGAGCCCTTTTACCCGCAGGCGCTAGCCCTTTGGATCTCTGGCCCTTGGCGGTGGCTCTTATCCGGAATCGGTGGGCTGTTGCCGTCTATCGGGACTTTGGGTGGGAATGAACCCCTGAGGTCCAGACCGCAATCAGTAGATTTGTCTGAGCCCGGTTGCTTCTGGGCTAGAACGGGGTCTGAGTACCCTGCCTGGTGCTCCGGTTGACTTGTTAGCTCCCCGATTCGGGTACGAAGGGTCACCACCCTCTTCTCGGTCCCTACGGTTCCGCAGTTCAGTCCCTGACCGGACTCCTGCAGACGGCCATCACCGTCTTGCCTGCCTGACAGTTCCAAGGGGTCCTAGGCTCCGCCCTAGGCCCCTGACTCTCAGCTCGCCACTTTTACTCCTCTCACTACTCCTCTCCCCACTCGACTCACTTGTCCTTTCCCTGCCTCAGGCCAGCAGACTCCTCGGACGGCGTGACTATCCGCCTGGCTCCGCCCAACTGGTGTGCCTGACTAGACCTGAGGGAGGCGGTCAGGACTTGTTGGCTGCTGGTGCCTCACTGGGGTGGGGGTGTGTGTGGTGTTGTGTGTTGTTACCTGTGACCCCTGGGGGTCCAGGGCGTCACAGATCCTGGGTAAATTTATGTATTTTACCTCCTTCAGTTTTTTTGCAGTATGCAAACAAACGGAAGGCACACGGATGACATACGGACCGTATATGGAACAGAAACGGATGCCACACGGATGCACCTGTAAAAAAAACAAACTGTTTTTTGTGGACCGCGAAAACGGATCGGTCGTGTGAATGAAGCGCTATTCTGGTCTGCCGTTTATAAACAGCAGGCAGAAATAAGTGAATAGCGCCCCCTAGCGTCAGAAAATCTCCGTGGTTTCAGGGGGTAGCTGAGACCCTGGAGATCATGATTTAGGCCGTTTTTTCCGGTCCCCGCTCACGTGATCACCAGTATACACCGTATACCGATGATCACGTTACAGTAAATGACAGCGTCGGTAAAAAATTATTTATCTCCCATCTGGCATGAACAAACATGTCAGATGGGAGATAAATCTCCTCCCCGGTCCCCCGGTGTCGCCAAAGTGTCTCCCCCCGACCCCTCCCGGAAATCCAAGATGGCCGCGCGCACAGCAGTGCGCCAGACGCATTCACCCTACTCCTCTGATTTCTGTCACATGTGCCATGACACATGCGACAGAAAACTCCTCTCCAGGCCCTGCCAGGTCACCCTCTATAACCCCACCGGTGTTCCCCGGTGTCCCACGGTATCTGTGGAGTGTTAATCTCCGGCGGCCCTCTCCTTCACAATAGACGCTGCCGCATGCACAGAGCGGCTGTCAGCTCAGCTTCCTGTGGTCAGACACAGTGAGTGGTGGTTATACATCTGTAAGCTAAATGGGCGGCACGGTGGCTCAGTGGTTAGCACTGCAGTCTTGCAGCGCTGACGTCCTGGGTTCAATTCCCACCAAGGACACCATCTGCAATGAGTTTGTATGTTCTCCCCATGTTTGCGTGGGTTTCCTCCGAGTACCCAAA